>NC_088997.1:0-2500 GCF_963932015.1 Anas acuta
CTAACCCTAACCTAACCCTAACCCTAACCCTAACCCTACCCTAACCCTAACCCTAACCCTAACCCTAACCCTAACCCTAACCCTAACCCTAACCCTAACCCTAACCCTAACCCTAACCCTAACCCTAACCTAACCCTAACCCTAACCCTAACCCTAACCCTAACCCTAACCCTAACCCTAACCCCTAACCCTAACCCTAACCCTAACCCTAACCCTAACCCTAACCCTAACCCTAACCCTAACCCTAACCCTAACCCTAACCCTAACCCTAACCCTAACCCTAACCTAACCCTAACCCTAACCCTAACCCTAACCCTAACCCTAACCCTAACCCTAACCCTAACCTAACCCTAACCCTAACCCTAACCCCTAACCCTAACCCTAACCCTAACCCTAACCCTAACCCTAACCCTAACCCTAACCCTAACCCTAACCCTAACCCTAACCCTAACCCTAACCCTAACCCTAACCCTAACCCTAACCCTAACCCTAACCCTAACCCTAACCCTAACCCTAACCCTAACCCTAACCCTAACCCTAACCTAACCCTAACCCTAACCCTAACCCTAACCCTAACCCTAACCTAACCCTAACCCTAACCCTACCAACCCTAACCCTAACCTAACCCTAACCCTAACCCTAACCCTAACCCTAACCCTAACCCTAACCCTAACCCTAACCCTAACCCTAACCCTAACCCTAACCCTAACCCTAACCCTAACCCTAACCCTAACCCTAACCCTAACCCTAACCTACCCTAACCCTAACCCTAACCCTAACCCTAACCCTAACCCTAACCCTAACCCTAACCCTAACCCTAACCCTAACCCTAACCCTAACCCTAACCCTAACCCTAACCCTAACCCTAACCCTAACCTAACCCTAACCCTAACCCTAACCCTAACCTAACCCTAACCCTAACCCTAACCCTAACCCTAACCCTAACCCTAACCCTAACCCTAACCCTAACCCTAACCCTAACCCTAACCCTAACCCTAACCCTAACCCTAACCCTAACCCTAACCCTAACCCTAACCCTAACCCTAACCCTAACCCTAACCCTAACCCTAACCCTAACCCTAACCTAACCCTAACCCTAACCCTAACCCTAACCCTAACCCTAACCCTAACCCTAACCCTAACCCTAACCCTAACCCTAACCCTAACCCTAACCCTAACCCTAACCCTAACCCTAACCCTAACCCTAACCTAACCCTAACCCTAACCCTAACCCTAACCCTAACCCTAACCCTAACCCTAACCCTAACCCTAACCCTAACCCTAACCCTAACCCTAACCCTAACCCTAACCCTAACCCTAACCCTAACCCTAACCTAACCCTAACCCTAACCCTAACCCTAACCCTAACCCTAACCCTAACCCTAACCCTAACCCTAACCCTAACCCTAACCCTAACCCTAACCCTAACCCTAACCCTAACCCTAACCCTAACCCTAACCCTAACCCTAACCCTAACCCTAACCCTAACCCTAACCCTAACCCTAACCCTAACCCTAACCCTAACCCTAACCCTAACCCTAACCCTAACCCTAACCCTAACCCTAACCCTAACCCTAACCCTAACCCTAACCCTAACCCTAACCCTAACCCTAACCCTAACCCTAACCCTAACCCTAACCCTAACCCTAACCTAACCCTAACCCTAACCCTAACCCTAACCCTAACCTAACCCTAACCCTAACCCTAACCCTAACCCTAACCCTAACCCTAACCCTAACCCTAACCTAACCCTAACCCTAACCCTAACCTAACCCTAACCCTAACCCTAACCCTAACCTAACCCTAACCCTAACCCTAACCCTAACCCTAACCCTAACCCTAACCTAACCCTAACCCTAACCCTAACCCTAACCCTAACCCTAACCCTAACCCTAACCCTAACCCTAACCCTAACCCTAACCCTAACCCTAACCCTAACCCTAACCCTAACCCTAACCCTAACCCTAACCCTAACCCTAACCCTAACCCTAACCCTAACCCTAACCCTAACCCTAACCCTAACCTAACCCTAACCCTAACCTAACCCTAACCCTAACCCTAACCCTAACCCTAACCCTAACCTAACCCTAACCCTAACCCTAACCCTAACCCTAACCCTAACCCTAACCCTAACCCTAACCCTAACCCTAACCCTAACCCTAACCCTAACCCTAACCCTAACCCTAACCCTAACCCTAACCCTAACCCTAACCCTAACCCTAACCCTAACCCTAACCCTAACCCTAACCCTAACCCTAACCCTAACCCTAACCCTAACCCTAACCCTAACCCTAACCCTAACCCTAACCCTAACCTAACCCTAACCCTAACCCTAACCCTAACCCTAACCCTAACCCTAACCCTAACCCTACCCTAACCCTAACCCTAACCCTAACCCTAACCTAACCCTAACCCTAACCCTAACCCTAACCCTAACCCTAACCCTAACCCTAACCCTAACCCTAACCCTAACCCTAACCCTAACCTAACCCTAACCCTA
>NC_088997.1:1884140-2069140 GCF_963932015.1 Anas acuta
GTTTACAAAAAATGGTTTGTCCATTTATATGCTGTCTCTGCTATAGGTTCAAGCTGAAGTCCCAGGGTCTCCAATCTTCGTAATGAGGCTAGCCAAGCAGTCCCGCCACTTGGAGGTGCAGATCCTGGCAGATCAGTACGGCAATGCCATCTCTCTCTTTGGTCGGGACTGCTCTGTGCAGCGCAGGCACCAGAAGATTATTGAAGAAGCACCTGCTTCTATTGCGACGTCGGTGGTATTTGAGCACATGAGCAGGTGAGAGAGGCTCTGAAAATTCTCTTTCCTTATGGCACTCCAGAAACAGCTAGAATTTTTTTTTTTACGTTGCCAGTAATTTTACATTGTTGAATCTTTTAAAAGAGCAAAGGGTTTTGTGTCTTAAAGTGCTTTTTGTGGACAACCACTGACATTTCCAAACATGAGTCCACCATGCGCTAACAAAAAGTTTAGAGCTCTCTTGAAAACTGCTTTCACCTCAAAAACAGGATGGCAGTGTATTTTAAATACGTATTGTCACATTAAAAACAAGCTGCAGGGATTGGATGAATTTTCTAATCCTGACTGTTACAAATACTTACTTCAAACTCTGCCCTTTGTAAACAGTGTAAATGAAATAGCCTGGATACCTAAACTCCCGTGCCATGTGCTTTTCTTTGAGCAGTTCTTGGGCTGGGTACAAGCTTTTGGATGTTTTAGAATGCCACCAAAAAGTCTGAAGTGGATGGCATGGCTGAACAGAACACTCTTCTTTCCTGTGTCCTAGTGTGCAGTGAAGCTTGCCAAAATGGTGGGATATGTGAGTGCAGGCACCGTGGAATACCTCTACAGCCAGGATGGCAGTTTCTACTTTCTGGAGTTGAATCCCCGTCTGCAAGTGGAGCACCCCTGCACGGAGATGGTAGCTGATGTTAATCTGCCGGCAGCACAGCTCCAGGTGAGTCAGGACCCAGGTCCCGAGCTTCTGGAGGCTTTCAGAGGTACTGGAATTGTGTGGTGAAGAGGCCTGACCATGAAAAACCTGTTCTGCTGAAGCCCTAGTAAAATTAGGGGGGCGGACTCCTGTTGAGTCACTGCCAGGTTTCTGTGTTAAAACTGGATCACACACTAATGTTATGCAGATGACTAGATCGTGGTACTGATAGAGGAGAGAATGTACGGAAAATGTTAGAGAGCATGACCAAATATGGCCTATATCCTCAAGTGCAGGTAGGTGTTAATTGTATCCCCCACTCTTCCTTCCCAACAAAAGCACCCAACAATTAATAGACCTGTTTGGGTACTTCACCAGCTTGGGATTTATCTTCTGTGGCTGGAGCAAAACTTCTGTGTTTCAAAATATTCTTCCCCTTCTGTTAGGACTGTTCAACTAAGTTACGGTTCTACCATTTGGTTCTTTCGGATTTGGAAAGCAAAGAGAGGTTATTTTCTAGTTGTTCTGGACTGCTTAGGGAGACCTTCAGTTAAAAGCAGTGTGAAGCAGCAGGGGAATGAAATGTAAAGGTAGGAAAACTGATTTAAGGAAAGGTTGTGTGTAAAAGGCCTGTCTCAACAGGCTTTAGACATGAGTAGTTCTTAAAGCTCTAAAATTATTTTGTCAAATGAGTTGGGTTTCTGAGGTTAAGAGAGCAATCAAATGCTGTGCCAGTTTTGAGCAGTGCATCATCTACTCCGCTGCCTCCAAGGGAGAACAGTATTCCCAGAATTTCTAATGACAGAGGGGAAAAACAAAAGACAACTGGAATTTTCATCTTTCAGCAAGTTCAGCAGTTGTTTGAAATTCAGAAAAGTGACTTTGATCTTTTAAATTTTGATTATCAGTTCCTGACTTCCAGGACAATTGTTTCCACCTCTCCAAGCCCCTCACTCATAGCAGATGGTTCCTCTTCATAGCTGAGGCCCCTGCTCTTTGTTCCTTCTATAACATAGGTTTGTGCCTAATAATTAGGTACTCGAGGAGATGTGACAAGACAAGTAGACAGTGACCAAGAATTTGTCTTGATTTATTCCTTTTTCACGGGGAGGTCATCACAACGAGAGGCAGTTACGGTTTATATGAACCCGCAGGCTTTTGTTGTTCTGATCCCCCAAAATAATGAAGGAAACCTTCACAGACCCTGTAGAAAACATTTGTTGCACACTCTGTGTGTGCTGCCATGCTGTCTCCCTCTTCTCAGTCCCAGTCTTTTTCCATTGGTGGATAAACACCACAGTCCTCTTCACTTCCTTCTGTTTCTCTGTCTTACAGCACATTAGGGACTCTAGGTGCATTTTTCCTTCCATTTTCTCATCCCTCCCATTTTTACCCTTTTGGTGTCTTCCCCCTTTTTCTCCCTGATGTTTGTGTTTTGAAGTTTATTGGACAGGTGGTGGAAGAAACAAATAGTTGAACTGGAATGTCTTCTAGGCTGCTTTTGGCTAAGAGCTAGTTGCAGGAGTGTTGGAAACTGGTAGCTCTGCCAACCTAACTTTTACTTTCACCTTTATTATTTTGAATTCCTGCCTTTCTTGAAATTGCAAGGTATGTCTGTACGATGGAGAGGCCAAGGTAGATGCCATCAAATTGAGTCTAGTGCTCTGCACACTCTGTGACAGAGAATCCCTCTTCAGTGTCGTCAAAGCAGGGAGCTCACAGGAACCAGGTTGTATCAGTCTCCCTGACAAAAAGGAGCCTGGCTGTTGCATGGGAGATGCAGCTACTCAGACTTGCACGATGCATTTTGTCAGCCATCGCTGTGCTTCATGCAGCTGTGGCTGGATTCACTGTGCTGACTTGGCCCAAATCTCATGAATGTGAAGTTCTCTTCTTGCTAAGCCTTTGGAGCAATTTGCTTTGGGTTTGGAAAGAAGTAACTCTCTCAGCTCTGTCACCCAAGGCACTGGCAAGAGATGTTAGCCTTCAAGGGTGAGCAGCTTGTTTTGAATGCCTGCAGGCATGAAAGGGTGTGTGATCTGGTAGGAACTGGAAAGCTTGAACTGACGTATGTTTCCAGACCAGAGGTGCTTTGGCATATAGCTAGCTCCCTCTGCTTGGCAGACACATCATGACTTCTCTTATGCTAGAGACCTCCCATCCAATTCCTAGCAGTCAAGACCATCATCATTTTATTTCAGCAAGCAGGGGGAGCAGAATCATCTTCATTTTGTCAGGAGGCCACTTGGTTTTGGCCTGAGTGTTCTCTTGGCAGATAATTCCAGTTGCTCAATGTATGTATTTGCCAGGCATTGACAGTTTTGTAGCTGATCAGATGCTTTCCTCATTGTTTGGGCACTGTTCTTGCATATTGCTGATGCTAGGTGCAGTTTCATAGAGGGAGGCATTGGTGCAGTAACCAGTTTGGTCTTTTCTTTTATCTGTTAGTGTTTGGCTAATAGACAGCTGAAAGAAATGGTTGAACTAAAGCTCAGCCTTTTTGAACTGTAGCTGAAAAAACAAAACAAAACAAAAAAACCCACAACCAAAACCAACCAAAAAGCAACAACAAAACAAAGCAAAAAAACAGTTAATGACTACTGGGACTTTAGTCCGTAAGGCTGCGGTCAGCAGCCAGTTCTGCAGGTTACCCTCTCTGCAATTCATGGTTGTGAAATTCCACAAAGGTCTCATGCAACCAGTTAGGGGCCAACTGTCTCACTGGCACCTTAGTATATTTTTAACAGGCCTAATGTACGCCCATCCTCAGCTGACCTAGCACTGGCCAGCTTTCTTTGAAGCCCTTTAATCAGTCCATGGAAAATACTGTCTGAAAGGCTTAGGGTGGATATTACACTCAGCTCAGCTGTCCTGAGAACCAGGAATGTTCCAAGATATGTCCATGGAGAAGGCTCACATAAGAAAACAGGTGTGTGTATTTGCCATACCAGAACTGCAGCGTTAGCTTCTGCAGAGAATTTGTGGAATTCCTCCAGGAAGAAGGATGCTGTGAGGAAAGCAACTTGCTTAGTGGTGGTAAATACTGTTTCTCCCCCTTAGATTGCCATGGGGATTCCGCTCCACAGGATCAAGGATATCCGAGTGATGTATGGTGTTTCTCCATGGGGAGATGGAGCTATTGATTTTGAGAACTCAGCCCATGTTCCCTGTCCGCGTGGCCATGTTATTGCTGCACGTATCACCAGTGAGAATCCTGATGAGGTGAGTGTTTTAAATTCTGTAGTTCCTAATCACACTGATAACCCCAAGCTTTCCAGCTAGGTTCAGTCCTGCTGCTGTTCCTGGAAGGTTTGGCAGCAACTTAAAAAGACTCTTCCCTTATCTGCCTTAGCTGATAGCTCTGTAGGCTGTGGTTAGACACTAGAAGAACATGAATGGGCTGACACAGGTGTGTTGTACAGTATGTTTACCTTTGTCTCCTCATCTTCCTGGGGTATAATAGATTGTGTCTATGCTTTAGCATTATGACTTCTTTCTGTTGTGACTTTATTGTTCCCCAAGCACCCTGTCAGCTGCTTAAGGTGGTGTTGACCTCACAAAAGCTAAGGTTTTCAGTTTCCTGTGTTCTCTGAATTGCAACAGTTCCTGCATTTCTGTATTCTTGAGAACCATCCTGGTGCTTTGGCACTGAACTCTTTACAGATTCAGCCAGAACTTAGCTATGTGTGTATCACATTGAAGTGCAGAGAGATGCTCTTCATAACTCTGATTACTCCCCTAATTCTGGATTATTTACTTTTTCTTTAGGGTGTATAGCAATGTCTGTCTGTCTTTACAGGGATTTAAGCCTAGTTCTGGTACAGTCCAGGAACTGAATTTCCGCAGCAATAAGAACGTCTGGGGCTATTTCAGTGTTGCTGCTGCAGGAGGGCTTCATGAGTTTGCTGATTCTCAGTTTGGTCACTGCTTCTCCTGGGGAGAGAATCGTGAAGAAGCCATCTCGTAAGTAAAGAAATAGCTTGTCTTGATTCTTTTTAATCCAAAGGGCCATGGATAAAACTGGACTTCTTTATTTTAGGAATTTTAAGAGAAGTTTCTGTCTCTTAACTTGCTTTCCATGTCATGGTCAGGCTTTTCATCCCACCTTGCTTTGCAATTCCACTGTGTTACACCTACATTTTTACACTTTTTGGTTACTTCTCTTTTTTTTTTTCCTTTCTGTTTCATTCCTGCCTTGCATGCCTGCTGCTGGGGTAAGATTAGCTACCATTCTGTTGAAGTCCCTCTTTGAAAGCATTCATGTGGAAGGCTTCTGACTGGAACACCATTGATAACTTACTATGCCAATGCGTTGTAAGCCACTGAGCATCCTCGTGATGCGGAACATAAAAGTCCTGTCATAAGACAGGACTGTCTGACCTGTCATCCAAGCCACTTTTTATTGAGAGTCTTTCCACTGTTCCGTTCTGGGTGGGATGGTGACAGCACCTGTCATTCTGTGTATACTCCATGTGTGTTATAGGTACTTGGATGATGATGACAGCAGGAACTCCTGATCTCATCGCTGGTGCTGGCTGAGCTTTTCTGGTTCACACCAGCAGCAGATTGAAGAAAATCAATATTCTTTAATTCCCAAGCATGCCACATAGGATCTTGCTCCAGTGCACGTGTTCTTCTGCTATTATTTTCTGACTATTTTTTTCAGGCAACTTATGGGGAACCATCTAGAGTTACCAGCTTGCACATTACCGTTAATATGGGATGGATAATGGGTACTCTTTTCTTTTTCAGAAACATGGTGGTGGCTTTGAAGGAGCTGTCCATCCGAGGGGATTTCCGAACCACTGTTGAGTACTTGATTAAACTGTTGGAAACAGAAAGCTTCCAGCAGAACCGCATTGACACTGGCTGGTTGGATCGGCTTATTGCTGAGAAAGTACAGGTGCAGATCTTTGCTTTACATCTTGCTTTACAAGTTGGAGAGAGGGAGAGGAAGGGGAGAAGGTGGGGCAGAGAGAGTGAGAAACAGAGAGTAGGAAAGCTTGGTGGATGATGGTTGCAAGAAGACAAGGATTTAGGAGTGCTTAATTTCCACTCCTAAATCCTTCATTTTCCACTTTACAAATTAACATTTTCACCAGGCTTTAGGTCACGATTTTGTCTGGGGAAAGTGGTTTTAGAGTTGACCATAAAAGCATCTTAGTGTAAGTGAGAATTAAGGCTAGTATTTTGGCTTTTAGGCTAAAGGAGGTGTTTATGTACTCTTTCTTTCTAGGCTGAAAGGCCTGATACCATGCTAGGAGTGGTGTGTGGAGCTCTTCATGTGGCTGATGTGAGCTTACGGAACAGTGTCTCAAACTTCCTGCACTCTCTAGAAAGGTAAGCTACAGGCTGATTGGGTAGACAGCTGACAAGCAGATTGTAATTATTTTTGACTTGCAAGTTTTGTTCAAGTAGAGTACAAGCCAGAAATACCCAGAGCTTGTTATCTGCTTTCTGTTCTCTGGTAGGTGTTTGTCTACTGGCCTAAGAAAACTGGCACGTATCTATGCATCTCCCCAGATATCCCCTGCTGTTTGAACAGATTGGTTTGATTTCTGGCTGTTTTGGCAGAAACTTCAAGAAATGGTGCAGAAATGTGGAGTTATTTTTCCCTTTGTGCTGCCACGCCAACATTTTAGGGAGTCTTGAATCACCATGTACTGTCCTTCTGTTTTGACATTTGATTTAATTTTCTAGATTTGACATAATTTTCAAAACTGAATGTTTCCCACCGGTACTTAGAAAATCCTGTCTGTTCCTGCTGGCTTTAAAGTAGAACAGGCACCGTAGGGAACCCAGTCATAACGCTCCGTCAGGCTAAACCTGGTATGACCCAGGCAAATCCATTTTTAATAGTTCTTCCCTTCAGTGTCCTGTTGGTGACTCCATACTGCAAACAGGGGGAAGAGCTGCTTTATCCCAATGCGAAGTCATGCTATCAGTTCTGTAACTTGGACTGTAATGCTTCTTTGACTCAAAGGCAAAAGTTGTTGAATGGAAAGGAAAGTAGAGGTGATCTGTATGGGTAGAGAGAGATGGACTGGCTTTATCAAATGGTTGTGTACCTCTTGTAAGAAGAGATGGTGTAAGAGCCTAATTCTTGCATATGTCTTTGAACTTCCTTGGGCCCCTGATAGCCGTTTGATGGCTTCTGGAAAACATGTTTTGTTTTGTGCTTCTTTTTCAAGGGGCCAAGTTCTGCCTGCTCATACTCTGCTAAACACTGTGGATGTGGAACTCATCTACGAAGGACGGAAGTATGTACTGAAGGTAAGTTGCACAGCATGGAGAACCATCCTCTTGCCACCATTAGTTGGAAATGTCCGTGTGCTGCTCTGGCTTAGTCTTTGTAATACCTGCCATGTCTCCTGCATGTAAGACTTCTCGTTCTTGTGGATCTGCAGGTGACCCGACAGTCTCCCAACTCCTACGTGGTCATCATGAACAGCTCCTGTGTAGAAGTGGATGTGCACCGGCTGAGCGATGGAGGACTGCTCCTGTCCTATGATGGCAGCAGCTATACTACGTACATGAAGGAAGAAGTGGACAGGTAGCAACCTGGAAAGTTTGTTGTATAACATTTCCATACAAGTCAAGAGTAGGTGTACTCCTAACCCTGTGCGTCCAAGTGATCAACTGGGAATGGGAGAGCTTGCTAGATGTATTATTATCGAGGAGTTTGCAGGGAGAAGTTGCTTTCATCTGAAGAGCATATCCAGGATACTTTTACAAAAAAGATCTGAGTGTGTACTGATGTGGTGCATATTCTCCTGCTTGCTCTTTAAAAGTGCCCTTTTTGGATTATATCTGGTCACCTGGGAGAGGAACTTAGTGCTCTGACCAACCAGTTGATTTGTAGGTTGTTTAGGTGAACTAGGGCTTAGATCCCCATTTCCCTTAGACGTAGTTTGTGATTGACTTGTGTTTTCTGTGAAAGTGTGAGAAGTTGTTCTTTCCATGACCCTAAGCTGGGTAATTTGAAAGGTATTGATGGAGACCTTGGTCCTCACAGAGAAAGGTTTTGTTATTGCTTGTGGGATGCTGAATGCTTTCGTATCTGAGATGAAACACGTGGAGGTGAAAACTAGAATGTCAGTAAATCTCCACCTTCTGGATTTGGAACCACTTTGCCCCCTCTGCTGGTTATTTTCTATGGCAAATGTAACAAAGTGCTCAGGAGTTCAGAGAAAGTTTTGATAACTTTCTGGGTTGGCAAATGCTATAAAATTTCAACCTTAGTTTAATGTATGGATACATCCTGCTCTTTTAAGCTTTGCTCCATTTACAAGAGGATTTTGCCTGGGATTTGTTGGATGTGTTGTGTGTTAAGTATGGCGAGTGCAATCTCCACTAATATCAGTTTTTGTTTATATGAAATCCTGAACTTCATTGGTTCTGGTTCTAACAGTGAGTGATACCCACTGGTAGAGGAGAAGCATGTGTGCAGTGTTGCGAAGGGGGCTGCGGGGAGGTGGGTACCGGTCTCTTCTCTCAGGTGTCAAGTGATAGGACACGAGGCAATGGCCTCAAGTTGTGCCAGGGGAGGTTTAGATTGGATATCAGAAAGGATTTCCTCACGGAAGGGGTGGTTAGGCATTGGAGTGAGCTCCCCACCTGCCGGCATCCCTGAAAGTATTTCAGAGATGTGTGGATGAGGCACTTAGGGACATGGGTTAGCAGAGAACGTGGAGTGTTAGGTGGATGGTTGGACTTCATGGCCTTGAAGGGCTTTTCCAACCTAAATGGTTCTTTGATTCTATTTTTCCTGTTATTTCCTAGGTATCGCATCACCATAGGTAACAAGACCTGTGTGTTTGAAAAGGAAAACGATCCCTCCATCCTGCGCTCGCCGTCAGCTGGGAAGCTTATTCAGTATGTGGTGGAGGACGGTGGACACGTGTTTGCAGGCCAATGCTTTGCAGAAATTGAGGTAAAATCTCAAAGAACTGAGTTGGTTGCAGATGCTGAATCTGTCCATGCAAAAGCTGAGGAGGAAATAAATTGAATGCTCTGGAACTGGGAATTAAGAATGAGGAGTAACTCAGAGTATTTCCTCTCCAAATTTTGCCTGTGTTTTAACTTGGACTAATGCAGGAATCAGCAAGCAGAGTGGTGTGGTAGGGAAGAAATTAACAGCTGCAATTTGAGCATTAATGACTGCACCAAGTGATAAGCAACATTTCTCAGCCACAAGAGTTACTATCACAGTTACCATCTTGCTGTGATATCAAAGGAGAGTAGGATCCACATGTATGATGTCTTCTAACTACAGTGAAGAAGGCTTTCTGTTTGTAGGCCCCTGCTTAGCACTTAAGGACTCAGAAGCAGAGGTATATGCTGGGATTAAGTAACAAATTAAGACTTCTCTGATTGCCTGATTATGTATCAGGTTGCTCAGACAAGTTAAGCTGAAAATAAACATCACTTCTCCCTTGGAAGTTACTTAACGCTTAGAGAGGAGGAGGACTAACAATTTCTGCGTCATAGTGAGGAAAGCGTGAGAGGTTGTGTAGGAGGCCATGGCTCAAGACAGATTTGAGGGAGGGAAGGGTGTGTTCAGAGAGGGGCGATTAAAACAGTTGGAGAGATTGTGTAGGAGAACACTATCAAGCCATAGATCTAGATATTTTATGTTAACTCTTTTATACACTGCAACCGAGTGACGGCTAAGGAGGCACCACCTGCTTAATTCCTGTGTTCCCCCTTGTGGTGTGTGCTACAGCAGTGGTAAAACTAGACTGCCCTCCCCCAAACCCAACACTTCTTCTCCAAAGGCAAGAGCTCCCTTGGCTGAGCTGACAGCATCCCTGTTTGTGAACAGAAGGCTGAGACCTGTGACCTCTAGAAAGTAATCCTAATTTCTAAGAGTACAGCATCTGCAGTAATAAATTATATCTGCAGTAGGAAATTATATCTGCAGCTATCTGTGTTGAATGTGGGACCTACCTGAGTACCCATCGGTTCAAACAGCTTCCTGCTGCACTAATCTGTGGCCTAGTAGTTTGTTCTACCATTGACTTAAATTCCTGGAGTTTCATTCACCATGTTTGTACTTTTAAGCCTTTGAGAAAAGCTGAATACAAAAGGTGGTCATGCAGGTTTGTTGGTCTGCGGTAGGATATTGGCTGCTAGCTCACAAAACCAGAGCCATCTGGGGAGAACAAAAGCTGCGTGTGTAACCTGTTTCCTTGCTACAGGTGATGAAAATGGTGATGACACTGACAGTAGGAGAATCGGGCTGCATCCATTACGTCAAACGCCCTGGGGCAGTGTTGGATCCAGGCTGTGTGATTGCCAAGCTCCAACTGGATGATCCCAGCAGGGTTCAGCAGGTGAGAAGTTGCAGGAACCACAGAAGTTTGCTGTGGTTTTAATCGGGGAGCGATGTTGAAAGTGCTACAAGATGGCCCAATATACTGAACCAACTTCAGATTTGTGCATTGTACTGGAATTGTCACTAACATTTGTTATGTGAGGACTAGGACTCAGATTACTGTCTCATCCTCTGATTCAAGCTAAGCTTTTGTACCATTCTTGTCGTGCTCTTATCTCATTGCCATTGGGGATACATGGCTGTCGATGATATTGGTGGTTGGCCAGATCTTTCTATCTGCTTTATTCCTCTGCATGCTTATTCTTTTTTATCATGGACTCCTCTTTGTGACCCTCTTCTGGAGGACAGGGATAGGTATCCCAGCTCCAAGGGTGTCAGACCCTGTGAGAGCAATTGGAGGGTTAGTTGCTGTGGAGCAGTTTTGGAGGGTTAGTGACACTGTGGTGCTTGCTTGTGTTTCCAGGCTGAACTGCACACGGGTACCTTGCCACAGATCCAGAGCACAGCACTTCGAGGCGAGAAACTCCATCGCATCTTCCATTATGTCCTAGATAACCTGGTCAATGTGATGAACGGATACTGCCTGCCAGAGCCCTACTTCAGCAGCAAGGTATTGTTTGCTTTTGTTTCTGAGAGCAAGAGCTGAAGAAGACCTCACTGAACAGCCTTTCCTTTTCTCCCTTCTTACTGCTTATTTTTTTCCTTATGTTTGTCTTTACACTGACTTGTCTCTAGGTGAAGGGCTGGGTTGAGCGACTAATGAAGACCCTGAGAGATCCATCTTTGCCTCTGCTGGAACTTCAGGACATCATGACCAGTGTTTCTGGACGGATCCCACCCAATGTGGAGAAGTCCATCAAGAAGGAGATGGCCCAGTATGCCAGCAACATCACATCAGTCCTTTGCCAGTTTCCCAGCCAACAGGTGATCAACCACACTCATACAGAGGAAAAAAAATTGTTTTTTGCTGGGGCAAAGAGAAGTATAAAATTCCTTTAAATTAGCTGGAGGTTAGATGGACCTGAAAGGTGCTTTTGAATCCAGGATCTTCGCGATGGAAGATACTTACTGTATTACTTAAGCTTATGGGTTTGCCTTCTTTACCCATGCTGAAGGCTGTGTGTTCTCTGCTCAGTATAGCTTTAAATAGGCTAGATTGGGAATTGGAAGCAATTTAATCATGTCAGTGGCCTTGTGGGCATTTATTTACTTGGTTTTTGGCTGATACATATGCTACAGTGCACTTTCTGGTGTCAACATAACCTTAAAAAAGAATGGTTGCGACTAAGGAAAGCCTCATCAGGTAATGAGATGTTGGAAGGTGATTTCCTTAGTATATGATGTTGTGCATCAATTTTTCTGTCATTGTCAGGCCATTAACTTCCTTAGTAGTTTAAGGCTTTGGCCTTTGCTGAAGTCTGCTGGAGCTCTGGTCTGGTTTATCTGGCAGTACTCAGTTTCTGCCCTAGTTGTTCAGCCAGATCTCCCCATCCAGGACTGGAACTGCCACGGGACTTCTCTCTTTCAGATTGCCAATATCCTGGATAGCCATGCAGCCACTTTGAACCGCAAATCAGAGCGTGAGGTCTTCTTCATGAACACACAGAGCATTGTGCAGCTCGTACAAAGGTGAGCTGTTTTCATAGAAGCGTTAAGGTGGGAAAAGACCTCCAAGATGATCTAGTCCCCTGCCACCAATATCACCCACTAAACCGTGTCCCTAAGTACAACATCCACGCTTTCCTTAAAACAGCCCCCGGGACAGTGACTCCACCACCTCCCTTGGCAACTGGTTCCAATTCCCAACCACGTTCTGAGAAGAAATTTCTCCTAATTTCCAACCTGAAGAACAGTGAGGGGACCGTGTGGGTGTGGCTTCTGGCTGTGAAGCACACATACAGATCCTTCCTTTTTCCCTTTGCCTTATGAAAGAAACATTTAACTTCTGTCCTGACGCTGATCCCATCTTGGGTATTTCATCAAGCAGCTGGTGTGTCATGTCTTTTAGCTCCTAGAGTTGTGATATTCTCGGAAGAAAAAGGATGTTTTGAAGCAAAGCATTAGCCATGCGAACCCACAACAGTAACGGTAGAATTTTCACATTCATTCTGGTTGCAGAGGTTGTCCAGTGGTTTTTGGGAGCAGGTGTGCTTCTTTCCACATGCAAGCAGACTTACTCTGCCATCCGTGTTGAGTGTTACTCACCTGCAGCTTCAGACACAGCGCACTGACAGTCTCACTCAGTGCTAGGTTTGACCTCTTTGCTTCTGCAGGTACCGGAGTGGTATTCGGGGTCACATGAAGGCTGTGGTGATGGACCTGCTCCGTCAGTACCTGAAGGTGGAGACTCAGTTTCAGCATGGTGAGTCGCTGTGCACATCAAGCACTTGATTCCTGAAACACATTTTTTTCTTTTTTTATAGAGAAGCTTATGTCCAGTTTGAGCTTTCCGAGTGCTCATAATGCTTATGTATCATCAGTTTGAACCAGCAAATGACAAACTCCACCCTAAAGTTGTCTGTTCTACTCATTTCCACTGTTGCTATGTCCATCATCTTTCACATCCTGTGCCACCTTACCCATAGTTTAGATGCCATAATATGACTGGCTTCTTTTCAGACTAGGAATTCTCCTTTTCCCTGTAAATCATCAAAAGAACAATCTCCACATGAGTTTATAATCCTCTAAGTGAGGACTTCCATATGATCTGGAGTGAAGAGACAGATTGACTGAATTATGGGTTGCAGTTATTGAACTTGCTAAGGCTCAGCCGCTCTGTGAGTTTGTTCTAGAGTAGAGATAAAGCGGTTCTCCTTTGATTTCTCTTACTCTGACTCTGTCAGCAGTAGCCTCCAGCTAGAGACCTCCACACGTTGGGTGTTCCACATGCAGAAGCTTCGTACTAGAAGCTGGATTTTTATTTTCTGATTTCTGAGCATCTGCAGAAAAATTAGAATCAGAAAAACTGTTTACATTCACCATGCTGTTTAGTTCCATCTTGCCTCCTTATTAAATTCTGCAGTAAGAAAATTAAGTGCAGTAAAAATATAAAAGTCTGAGCTATTTGCACCTGCTATGAAATACCATGAAGTTTCTCAGTGTTCATAAGAATAAGCCTCAAACACTGAGAACTGAAATGCATTGCACTACTGTATCCAGGCACAAGATGGCAATGAAGGACTAGCTAATTATGAGGCTCAAGTTCTTACAGGTTGTTCAGATTCTGCTCTACTTTTCTTTTATACTGCCCCCATTCCTGCAGTAATGATACTGAAGAGTCCTTTGCACTTCAGTTTGCTGGTGGCAGAGGATGGTGCAAGTCTTTTTTCTATTATTTCATTCTGAATGCTCACAAGGTATTTGGTATTTCAACTGTTCTAAGAAGAGAAATTCAACTGCTTTAATTAAAACTTGCAGTTGAGGGGTGTGGGTGTGGGGAGGAATGCTTCCAGCCTGCAACTGATTGTGTGGATCACACAAAGTAGATTCTCAAAAAATAAATGTAAAAAACAAACAAACAAAAAACAAACAAACAAACCACATCTTGTCACATATATTCCATGACACAGAGGTTTGGAGGCTGGCAAAAATGTGCACTTCTGATTGCAGGTCACTATGACAAGTGTGTCTTTGCCCTTCGGGAAGAGAATAAAAGCGACATGAATGCTGTACTGAACTACATCTTCTCACATGCTCAGGTCACCAAGAAGAACCTGCTTGTTACAATGCTCATTGTAAGTTGTCTGATCTGGAAATTTGCTTCTCCTTGTAGCTGTGTGTTTGATGCTTTGCAAGGTACTGAATTGACAGCTCTTATTCTTATGGATGCCAACCTCCTAGCTACAGAAACAGCCACAGCAATGTGGAATTTCTTCCTGCTTTCTTCTTAGTGAATGGCATCAGCCAGCCTGTACTGGTGTCCCCGCGTGGTTTCACATGTTCTTCCTCGATGAGCCATGGTTTGGTCTCATATGCTTGCAGTTGCTGTCTTAGCTTCTTCCTGGCTGTAGGCTCAGAAAGTCTCCCTGCAGGTCTGCAGCAACGCTTTCTGACCAGCTGTGTGGTGGAACCAGGCTAGGACTCAATGGCTCAGCACAAAGCTGGGCACTCTGGATCAGGTCTCTGCCCCTGGGAATGGTGTGTAGCTGTCCAGGGGGCTTGCAAAGATTGGGGGATCTCTTGGATATGGATCCCACCCTAGAAACACATACAAATCCTTGTGCTGGGACCTGTCATCATCTTCCCATGTTCTTCTGTCTTGATACTGGCTTGTGAAAATCTCAGCTCTTATTAACCTCAGCTGCTCTCTAATGAGTAACATTCCCCCAGCAAATTGCATTCTCAGGAAAAATAAATAAAAACCCAGCAACTGAGTCCTGCCTCTCTTTTTCTTTTCCCTAAAAAACCTCAGAAAATCTTCATTCCACATAAGGCTTTGAAGCAGAGTGAATACTCATGTTCCTCAAGGCAGGATGAATTTAGCTACAACGTGATTTTCAGCACAGGCTGGAGTTAGGTGTACAGCTTGTTAAGGGGCTAATTACAATAGTATCCTCCCCCCCCCCCCTTCTGACTTCGTCCCTCCCTCCCCCTCTTTTTTCCTTTTCTATAGAAATATAATGTGGTCTGTTAACGGCCAAAAATATTTCCGAAGTAGCCATCCACAAAATAACTCTCAAAAGCAGAAAAAGGCTCATAATTGTCCAAGGCAGAGGCTGGATTTCTTAAATTCTAATTTGTAGGATATAAGGGCCCTGGAATTCTTTCTTTCTGGCTCTCGTTTTTTCCTTTTTTTTTTTTTCTTTTCTCTTTTTGGTGTGTGGTGTGATTGTAAGTAACGCTTGCCTTAAGAATCTCATTATTTGAACACGGAGCCATATTTCCTCTGAGAATTCTGGAGTAGCTTTGAGCCGGGGCTGTTCATTTCTCAAGTAATCATGCTGGCGTGATGGAGAGAGAAAATGGCAGCTGTTCGCAGCTCAGGCCTTCAATTTTCTTCAGAGTCCAGTCACTCAAGTGTGTAATTACACGGGGGTGCCGGGGAGGCGTTAAGGCCTTGTCAAAGAGCTGGTTTGAGGCTTTGCTCACTGCCTTTGCCAATCAGTGCAGGCAAAAGCCAGTGTAGCGCCAGCTACCTGCTTTATTTTGTTGTTGTCATCCTGATTATTTCTTGCTAAAATGGGACTGAAACTTTTTGTCTAGATTTTCACCTCCATGCAAGCCGTGTCTTGGAGGTAAAGTCTTGCCATGTCTTCACGTCGGGAGGTGAAACGTCTGGCTGAGGCAGCGAGGGGCGTGCTGGGAGCCAGGAAGAACAGAAAAAAACTAAAGACTCCCTTAGTTTTCCTTTGTCTTTTGTCTGTGCTCCTTCTTCCCACACTGTCAGATGCTTCATCTCAAGTTAAGGCCACCCACTTTGAGTCCCACTTCTGCTGGGACTCACAGCGTGCTGGAGAGGCCTTCCTGCAGAGGAACCAAGGAGGTGGCTGCCCAGGGAGGCAGGTTCTGCTCGTACATCCTCTGTGAGACCCTGGCAGGAGCTGTGGGGCAGGGGCTGCTTGGCTCAAGTGGGTACCAGGGCTGAGGAAGGGCGACGGACCTCAGGTCACCGTGTTGTCTGTGGCAGAGCTAGGGGCTCCAGGCTGCTGAATTACAGGTCACCCCATTAGCCAAAGGACCATCATTCCTCTTCCTTCGGAGGCGCATTACTCTTCATGTCCGAGGGCCCCCCTGGCACATTTGGTAATCATGGTGAAGGCGGTGGCATTTTATGGGTTGCCAGGCTATTTATGTGGGATGGTTACGTTTGTCCTCCAAGGGCAAATGTCATGTCAAAACACCTTGATGCTTGTGTTGCTGTTATTGATGTATCCCTAGGAATCCATTATTAACAAAGGGCTCTGAGGATGGTTTTAGTAATAGCGTTATGCTGCCATCACTCACATTTTTAGCTAGCAGGCGTTTAAGGCAGGATGGGAACTACTCCATCTTTCATGTATTTGTTGAAATATAGTGTGATTTGAAGTTGTGTATTCATTTTATGTACTTAACTCACTGTTGTATGCGCATCCTCCCCTTAACTAGATAGAATTGCTTGTGTTAGATGGCGTGGCGTATGTCCCGTGTCCTGCTTACTGCTGAAAGTAACAAGAATTAATAGAACAGCACCAGGCATTTGTACTCCAAACACACCAAAGGCAGTTGTTGAATTATTCCCTGTGAATTCACACACTGATGTAGAGAGGTTAGATTTACAGAACTTTCTTTGGAGGTAGTTGTTGTAGTTGTTTGCTGGTCCTGGGCTGGCTAGTGGGAGGTGACAGTCTAAGAGGAGCTTAGTTTGTTGGGTTTTTAAAATGATTTAGCTTTGGTCACTCTCACTGAGAGCTTTGCACAATCACTCCTAGAGATGACATTGCACTTGTGTGAGGTCAGAGAGAAAGGGGTCAAGAACAATGTGGGGAAAAAGCTATTTAGCTTTGCAATTGTATGTGGTGTGAGCTGTTACTAGTTAATGGACGTGGGACTTCTATTATTTTGATTTTTGTTTTTTGCTTTGATAAACCTGCCAGGGAAAACCAACGCATTTATAATCTCATGAAACTTCAAGCAGTTAAACTCTTTGTTGGGTCAGCTTTCATAGTGAAGGTTTGCTAATTTTTGTGTGTTACACAAAGCATTCTGCTGCAATTAGGTGCTTTTTGAATTTTACGTTGTTAGGGGAACTTCTGGTAAAAGACTGGAACTGGGTAATGGGATAACGTTATACCTGAGTGTCTTTGACAAGTCAGCATTTCTGATGTGTGTGGGTGCAAAAGCATGTGCTGCAAATAAGAAAATAGGTAGCGGTGCCAGGCATTTCCTTCTGTGTATCTTTTTGGCTTTTTTTTATATGTGTAAAATTATTGGACATCTAATATTTTTACCCCTGATGGCACAGAAATGCAGAATGATTTAGACAGGGACCTCTAAAGGTTGCGTGGTCCAGCATCTGAGAGCATCTGTGTAGATATTTCACATTTAGACCCCTTTGTAAGAGGAAGAGAGGATGTTTTCCCTCTCTTTTCAACATTTTCAATTCTTTTTGTTTTTAGGACCAGCTATGTGGCCGTGACCCCACCTTGACAGATGAGCTGATTAATATTCTGACAGAGCTGACCCAGCTCAGCAAGACAACCAACGCCAAAGTGGCTCTGCGAGCACGGCAGGTAAGGGAGTGTTTGCAGCCATCCAAGCCCGTTAGAGACAGACTGTGCTGTCGCTGATCAGATCAATACCAGGGCTGCTCCCACTTGGGGCTTGCTCTCTTGGAAGGTCTGTATCTCATGATGTTTATTTGATAGCTATGCAAATGTGAAGAGTAGACTACTGTGAGCAGCCCAACAATGAAGGTAATTAACCAGTGATTAACCATTGTGACAGTCTGTGAAAGATTGCAGTGGATTCTGAATCACTGTGCATTTTTATGTTAGGGTTACGTTCCCCTGTTCCTCCAAAATGTTGTCTGGCTTAAACAGGAATTACCTGAGAGTAGACTATGGTTTGTGTGATAAAGGAAGTCGAAATACATGCTCACTGTGCTTGCTTCTGGCTTCATAATCTGTGAACCTGACAAGCACAGGCTGCCTGGAACGCACAGGCAGCTGTACAGTAAACAGGACATGCTATCTGGGTTCATCAGCTACCCTACAACTGCAAATCAGTCTGTGCAGAGAACAGGGAGAGAAATTTACATGAGAATCAGATGTTCCTAAGGAATTATTGCAAAGAATACGTTGGTCTTTTTTTTTTTTTAATGTTTCTTCTAGCTTTTGACTTACTTTATTAAATCTCTTTTGAAGCTGAAAATAATTGGAAAAACTTCTGATACTGTCATTTCCAAGAGTCTAGTTCAGATAATAATTTGAATGCCAGACATCCGCCCTTATATTATTGCGGACTTTCTCTTTAGTGGTTAGCGTGTAGCCAAGAAGGAGTGAGAGGGCATAATCGTTTCGCGATAGTGCTAACCCTGCAGTATGATCGCTCCTCTCACTCTGCAGTCCCTATCTCCATTCTAAAAGTCTGCAGCAGGGAAGCTGACACTTTGGGGATCTCTCCTTTTATTTCAGAGCTTGACTGTTGAAAATGAATGTGGTGTTTGAAGCTGCTCAGTGACCTTATGTTTCCTTCAGGATTGTATTTGTGTCCTTGAACCATTCAGAGTTATTGAACCTCTCAGCAGCATGCTGGGGATAGTGCTGCAGTCCTTGTGTATGTCTTTATGTTGCTCTTGCACTTCATTTTCCCCTGCAAGCTGCTTCCCCTTCCTATCTCCGTATCCTTCATGTTGGGCATTTAATACTTGGCACCAGTGGCTCCTGCTCGCTCTGCTCGGAAGCTGTGAAAGGCGGTCTCCGTTGCTGGCCTCCCCACAGCTGCTGCCTGCCAGATCTGCTTTCCAATTAACAGCCGGTCAGGCAATCCCCAGGACTAGCAGCTCTGCAGTGCTAAATCACATGCACTGATGGAACTTGATTGAAGCTGTTCCTTTTCTCCATGGGGAATTGCCAATAATACAAACCGAGCAGATACACAAATGAGGCTGGGGAGGGGAGAGAGTTTGCAGCATCACCCAGGTGCCACAGAATTCACAGGAGAAGCCAGTCACCTCTTCTGGGATGGAGTGGGCTATTGCTGCCTTGGAGTTACAGCCTCCTTCCAATGGTGCAGCAGAGCTCCTTTCACTGACACATTTTGTGTTTGCTGTTTACCAGGTTCTCATTGCTTCCCATTTGCCGTCCTACGAGCTGCGTCACAACCAGGTGGAGTCCATCTTCCTGTCCGCGATTGACATGTATGGACACCAGTTCTGCATTGAGAACCTGCAGGTATCTGCCACACTCTTCCTGGTTCCCTGCTTCCTCCTCAGGGAGCTTACTGTTTCTGCAGTAAAATCCCACCTGTAGCCCCCAGGTCCTCGTGGCTTTACATTCTGTCAGTCTGGTTCCTAGCTTCCCCCTCATTTTTGTTTCCATCGCGACACTAAATCCCATGAAGAGGATCAAACCCTGGCTACCAGAGCTCTCTGAGACCTGACATGCCATGCCACGGCATTCGTGGGTTATAAGGATGTCCCCTGAAGAGTTACCAAACTCTTTTCCTCTCCCACATTTACACTGCTTACTGCTAGTGCTGGTTTCTACAAGTGGTTTTATTTAAGGTTGTTAGTCAGGAGTTCAGGAGAGCTGGGGTCACAAGTTGTGTTTCTCTCTGGGTAACCAAAGACTTAATTGTGATGTATATTGAATTGGTGAATGTTTTACAGCCAGTGAATAGGCTGACTTAAAGTAGTGGGACCACCTGAAGTAGCTTCTGTTGTAATAAACAAGCAGAGAGCTTGGACAGCAGGCTTTATGCTGCACCTAGCCAGGATTTCATGTTAAAAGGTCCTAATCCTTGCTGAGCAACAGGAAGAAGCAAGGCGATCAGAACTAGACAGACTTCATCTTTTTTTTTTTTGTTGTTTTTGCTTTTCCTTTTTGCTTTTTAGCCTGATCCTATTTACAAGATGGGGAGCTGTCTTTTAACACTGCTTTATGTAATCTCTTCTAGAAACTCATTTTGTCAGAAACATCCATCTTCGATGTGCTACCCAACTTTTTCTACCACAGTAACCAGGTGGTAAGAATGGCAGCTTTAGAGGTGAGTTTTTTCTCACTGAAAAAATAAACATTTTATTTTATTTTATTTTATTTTATTTTATTTTATTTTATTTTATTTTATTTTATTTTATTTTATTTTATTTTATTTTATTTTATTTTATTTTATTTTATTTTGTTTTGTTTTGTTTTGTTTTGTTTTATTTTATTTTGTTTTGTTTTTTTGTTTTGTTTTGTTTTGTTTTGTTTTATTTTATTTTATTTTATTTTATTTTATTTTATTTTATTTTATTTTAATGTATCGGTGTCACCTTGCAAGATTGGGAGCTGTAGGTTGTGTGGAATCTGGCATAGCTGGAGTTTGGCATTTAACAGCATTAACATTCATAATTGGCTGAAGTTTCAGATACAAATTATCTTCTCTGCTTGAAGAAGATTTACATGGTTGAAAGGATTGAAGGTGAAGCTGCTGTCAGAGAATATGGTCGGCCCACCCGGTGCCTTGTGGTGATGGTTGTGTGCTGCCAGCCTGGCCTTTCTCAAATAACAATACTTGACTTATTCTGGCTGGATTAGATTTCTATCTAGATACTCATTTGGAGGTATCTGTATTGTTTGTAATATTTTCAAGAGCTCTCCCGGTGTGTCATTTGTCTTCTTCCTCTGTGCCTCCGTAGCATGGTTAAGCTGACTGGGTTTCTCTTTAACCAGGTGTATGTTCGAAGGGCATACATTGCCTACGAATTAAACAGCGTCCAGCACCGCCAGCTGAAGGATAACACTTGTGTGGTGGAGTTCCAGTTCATGCTACCTACCTCCCATCCAAACAGGTCAGATCACATTTTCAGGTGCCTTTGCGATCAGAGGTTTATAAGGAACTACGTGTTATCTTGGTGGAGAAAACTTGGAATAGAACTGGTAGAGAAATGGGTAGTTCCCGGTGCTTCAAATAAGCACAAATTGGTTAGGATAAAACCGTACATTACCCACTTCCTTCTCTTAAATTATTTAAAGCCACAGGAGCTGTGGGTAGTAGTTCCAGCAATTTGGATTCATTTAAATATAACACAGTTCTCATGTGTTCCAGTTTTCAGTTAAGCTTGTGTAGTAACTTTACTCTGTAACTTCAGTTCTAGCTGAATCCCGAGCTTTCTGAACGATGAGATTCCACACAGAGTAATCAGTAGTAGGAATTTTAATAAAGAACAGTCAAACAATCTCTGTCCTCTTTCTGCAGTGCTCCCCTGCCAGCTCTTTGTAACTGTTTGTGATTGGCTCTACTTTCAAACCTGGCTTTACTGGATAATGTGAATTTTTTTCATAGTGTAATAAGGACTGGCAGCCTTTGTTCATTTGACAGAAGAGACTAAGATATACATGCAAATGTGTATTATACAGAGATGTAAGAGCTGGAATACTTCGGTTTTCAGTCAGTATTTTTCAGAATGTATTTCTCATGATTACTGAATCTCAAAGTTGCAACCAAAACCATCAGCTGTTCCCTGCCCCCTTACAGACGGGTTGCATCTCCTAGCGTGTGCAAAGAGCATTTAAAAAACCCCTTGATTTTCAGAACTTTTTTAGCATCTGTCAGATTAGTCGGTCCCGGTGGTTCTTCATTTCCAGTGGGACTCCAGGAGGATGTTTTGTTCCAGACGATTTTTGTCCCAGGCAGGGGACTGCTGGAGCCCAGCGGCGCAGCGAGTGGCCGTGGCCGCCAGGTGCCACTGTTGGTCCGTGCTGGGTTGGCAGCATGGTTCCGTGCTATTTTCCTCCTTTGTTTCCAAGCATCTTTTTCCTTATTTTATTTTTGGTGGGGCTGGGCAATGGGGTCCAGTCTCGCTTCATTGAGAATCCATCAGTACATTTTATGAAATGGTTTTCAGAATCTGGTTTGCTAGAAATGAATGACTGTCCTCAACAAGCAGCACAAAACACTCATGATACAAATGGGACATGCATTTGGTCTCATCTGTTTTCTGCATCTCTAGAATATTTGTAAATAATTGCATACTATTTTTAGTGCCCCTTTATAATAATCTCTCTCTCTCCTTCCCATTCTTTCTCCGTTTCCTCTCTTTGCTAGTCTCAGTCACCTCTGTTGCTTGCGGGTTGTTTGGCCTGCCAGTGCTGACCACTGCTCTGTTACTGTGCACAAGCTTAATTGGACAAGGTCAGCTGGAAGATGAGAACTGTTACCTGCTTGGGGAACAGCTTCTTTGTCCTGAAATCTCCTCTCCCCTTTATGCTGAATTTGCTGTAGTAACGTCCTGAAGCTCAGTTCTGCTTCTCAACCATCGGCGGTGCTGATGGTTGAATGAAAATGCATTGCAGTCCTTGTGCAAAGGCAAGCAGACGTTGGGGACAAATTCGCTGCTTGCATAGGCAGGTTTGGTTCCTTGGAGTTGCACCTCGATCTGCTGGTGATGAATTTCACTCCTGTTGCTTAATGCAGCTGTTTGCAGTGTGTACCTCCTTGTGCAGCTATTGTGTGGCTGGGAGCTAAAGCACAACAGATAGCAGGATACCGAGGGAATCGAATTAGCACCGAGTGTGCAGATTTAAGCTCCCTGTGCAGGCAGTCCACACGTTAATCCCAGGACACAGAGCACTGAAATCTCAAAACTCTGACATTGTCTTGCTTGAGTCTTCTTTGTTGTTTTCGATGATGTTCTATCGAAAGTCCATCGTATGTTTTTCTGTATCTTCTGTAGCATGAACTCTTAGCCTGAAAAGCTAAAAACGCACTCTAAGGGCAAATCCCAAAGCCAAAATATCCCAGCTAACTGTGTAAAATGTCCCTGGAGCTTCTGCAGGGCTGGATCCTGGTGAACTAGAAATGGGCACCGCAGAACCCAGAGAGCGCATCCTGTTTTGGAGCTGGTGTTGTGTGATGCAGCACGTTTCTCAGCACTTGATCAGACATTTTTGAGCCCTGTTCCCTTTTTTGTCTGATTTCTGTGAATGCTCGAGAGTCTGAATTTTACCGGAGCAAATATTCATGGAGAGATAATTGCAAACTGATAGGGTTTTTGTAATTGTGGTATATTTAAATTCGGTGTCATTGGTGTTTAACCCTGATGTGGCTTCACTTAATTGTAACGGAAACAGTCCCAGTCACTACTTCTGATCCGACTGGTCGCACCAGGCACTCAGACTTTGTGGTTTTGACCACTGAATAATTGCCATCAACTACCCGCAGTAAAGCTTTACATGGAAGCAGAGAGGAAAGAAAAACTGCTAAATCTAAATAACAAAATCACGTAAATGCAACCCGCTCCTGGTGGGATTTGTGGGCAGAAACCGATTTGGGAATTATTTGTTTAAATTAATAGAAAACACCCTGTTGTAAGAATCCCCACTGATCTTGATTGCAAGGGTAAGGCATAGGGAGAAGAACTTATAATTGAAACCACAGACAGCTTTATAGATCAAAACCATCAGCCCTTATTGCCCAGTGCAACCCGATGAGGAGCGCAGGGTAACCATCTGGTGCCTCTGGCAGTCAGTGGAGTTTCTGAGCCCTCTCCAAGCAGTGGGGTAACCTCGTTGGGATAGCCTCCTTCTGCTGCCTAGAGTCCTGGTGAGAAAAGATGGGAGAAAGAACCGAGCCCTGCCCTGAGATGTTCTCCTCCTCCCTCTTGTTCTGCCTGCCCTGCTGAGATGGGAAGCCGGGGGAATATTGACTGGTGTTTGGAGAGTTCAGCTTCCTTTGTGAGAATGGCAGGCCAGGTGATGGATGCTGAAAGGCCTTTCTGAGGTGTTGGGCACATGAAACAGCGCTCGCCTATTCTTAGCTTAAAATCTCCTGTTCAAAGAAACATTGTGTGACTGCTCGAAGAAGAGGGAGAGGGAATTACAGAGCGTTTTCAACAGGAGTTTTTTTTTTCTAATAATCCTACTCTCCTGCTTTCAAACAGCCTTTCTTATGGCTGAGGCTGTAAGGTTTAAATTGAACTGGGACATTGTCCACTGTGGGTAGTTTTTGGAGCCTGCTGCAGCATCGTGCTGCTGCACTGCTCCTCCTGAAGCATCCCCTTTTCTCCTGCTCGCTGCCTTCCCCCGGCCAGGCTGCGCAGCTGCTCTCTTGATCTTCCCTTCCCGAGCAGCAGCTGTGCTGGGGGACCAGGAGGGAAGAGCTCAGGAAGATTTGTTCCAGCAAAGCACGCCGCTCTGTCACACGCTGAGGCAATTGCTGACAAGGGTGACATAAAAATGCTGGATGTGTCTATTTTGGGGGATGGCAACGATAACAGAGGGCTCTGCCTCCCGCCTGTGTTCAGCCCCAAATGAAACTGAAGAGCAGCCCAGGCTCTTTTGTTCACTCCGATGCCTTACCCTTGCCTTCCCGATCCCTCTGTGCACTGAGCCTGTGCCGTGCTTTGTCCCCTGCTGCCACATTTGGCCCTGGGATGTCCGGGACACCCCAAACCAGGACATATCCCTGGGAGGTGGAGGTGAAGGGAAGTTTTAGCAGCGCACGTTCTCTCTGGATATGCTCCAAGCCACCAAAGCCTTTAAAATTTGATAATTGGCTTACTTAGCTTTAAAGCAAGTTTTACTTTCACAACTTGATAGATTGTCCAGTTACCCCGAATTTGGAGGCTCAGCAAACAGGGGCATGTGGGCAAGTGCCTTAGGTTGGTCCGGGCTGAATTCCTTCTTGGGACTGCGTTCTGCTGTCCTTGATGCTCCGAGGGTGGAATTTAGGTCTAGTCAGTAGCTGCCTGGTATTTCCAAGGGTCTCAGTTTAAATGTCTCAACTATCTCGTGCTTGTTTTTGCCCGATACCTCCTCTTTCTGTGCTTGTGGATGTTTGTTGACACCCTACCTGGACTTTGCTGTTGCTGATTTCAAGGCTTCAGAGTGGTGCATGACTTCTCCCCGGCTGTCTCTTGATGTTTTATCATCTATGGAGTACTTTGGTTGTTCCTTTTTGTCAGCCTCTGCCTTAGCGTTCAGCTTGAAACCATTTTGAAGGCTGAAAGCCAAATCTCGTTCTGCTGTTTCCAAACAGTGCATTTTACAGAATACCCAGAAACCAGAACTTGATTACACTTAGAGCAGTGCTTGTAGGTGCCTTCCTCGTTAGGTTGTTATAACGATAGAAAATTGGGATTTCTGACCAAATGCAATAATTTCCCGTGGACTAAGAGAGATGCTACAAGAGCTTCCTGCAGCACTCGTGGGCTTCCCAGCACCGAAGCAGCCGCCCTGCTTCGGGCTCTGGCTGCAGGAGCCCGGAGAGCCAAGCACACAACTGGAAGCCTATCAGTAGGTAGCCCCAGGTCCCCTCCTTGTTGCGGGAGGCTGATATCAGAGGGAGGAGGGGAAAATGATTCCAGGCCACCTGTAAATCCCCGCAGCTCGTGCTGAGGGTTTGATGTTAATTAGACAGCAGGCAGCAGTAATGTGCTGCAGCTCCCTTGGCTTGTCTGCTTCGGAAAGGGCAAAATCTTCCAGCAGAGCAAAGAAGGGGCTGTGGAAGGGGCAGCAAACTGAATGGAACGATGATAATTTTATGCAAATTGGACTTCAGGAGCGGATTCAGCTTGGCTGAATCACAGAGGGAGCAGAAGAATAAGGAAAGAAAGAGGGAGAGGAAAAACCCAATCAAAATGAATGGTTCGAGGCACGTTTCGCAGCCTTCTGTTTAGATTCTTCTACAGAAATGAAGGAACATAAGAGGAACGCCACTGGTCACAGCCAGTGGAATTGCTCTTTCTCCTGTGGTACCGCTGGTAATAACTACAAGTGGGTTATTCAGCCGACCTCTGCTGGTTCTGCTTTGCTGCCTGATTTCAAAGCCCTGCCCTGCGCTGCGCTCGGCCACAGCTCGCTGCGCCCGCGGTGCTTTGCATGCGCTGCCGTGTCCAGAGGGGAGCTCCCTTGGTTAAGGGGAAAAAAAAGTGGGGGGTGGCCAGGGGAAACGGCTGTGGGTTCAAGCAGGAGGGGTGGGAAGGAGCCGAGGGGGCTTTTGTTTGTTTGCCTGGGCACAGTGGCTGCAACCTGGAGCATGCGGTGCGGAGCGCGTCCCCAGTGAGCTTCCCTGCTGCACGAGGGCCTTTGTAAAGAAGAGAAGGGAGCAGGATTGGGGCTGGGGTGCTGGAAAGGCTTCTGGTCCTGCCATCAGCTGTGTGTGCTGGGGGTGGGAGCGCTGCTGGGGCTTCACCGTGGGCTGTGCTTGCTCAGCCCCCAGACCTGCTCCTGCTCCCGGGGTGGCCCTGCCGCAGGGCAGCTCATGCTGGTTCGCAGCTCTGCTTTTATTTGCAAGGTGTAGCTCAGCCAGGGGACTGCGATGCCTTTCCACAAGGCTGCCAGCAGCAGCCCCTTGCCTCCTAGCACATCTCAGTGGCAGGAGACACCCAGCTCCGGGGGCCGAGGAGGCTGCGTGACCCAGCCAGGGCACTGCTCTGCATCCTGCCCACACCTCTGCCCCTGCCTCGCCTCTTTTCATCACTGCAATTCTCACCAGAACCTCTTCACCTCTATCCTGAGTGGCTCGAGAGCAGTTCCTCGAGCAAGGCTGCAGGGCATTCATTTTGAGACAAAAATGCTGTTTGTTTTTTTTTTCATTTTTTATTTTTTTTTTTAGCTTTTCTGAAAGCATTCCAGGGACTGCTGCACCAGGTGTAGGAGCTGCCAGTCCTCTCCAGACTATTTTTTCCAGCTGGAGTAGATCACATGCAGCTTTCCCACCCTTTCCCAGGATAAGAAATAAATAAATCTCCACCCCTGAGGCCCTGTCCCTTTCAGTCTTAACAATAGGCTCTTCAGCACAGTGTCTCTCCCCCCAGCTCCAAATGAAATTAAATAATTTTGTTATTTACCATCAAATAGGTAAGTTTTCAGCCCAGTTTGCGCTTTCTCCTGTATGGCTTAAGGAAATCACGGGAACTTGTTCCCCCGTGAGCAATGCACCAAACACACAACCCCACAGTGAACACGACTCTCCTGTGACAAAACCAGGTTGTGAGCAGGACGTGATACAGGCAGTGTATTTAGGACCGTGACCATGGAAATACACTGGTCACTGCACACTAGGACTTCATGCCCAGTACCTTGGGGTTCTGCCTTTTTGAAGGGTGTTCAGAAGGTGGCAGGTTTGTTCTCCCACAGGTTTCTGCAGGGCAGGACCAATGTCCAGTTGCACACTCCCTGAAGCTTTGCTTTCAATCCCTTCGTGTTTGCTAATCTCTGCACAAGCCTCCCGTGTGCATGTGTGTTTTTGCAGTTTAATTTTTACTAATTTGAATGCCAGATGGCAGCAATCTCTGCATCTTGCATGGAGTGCCGTGCTACCTCGTGCTGCTGTGAGTGTAGCCAGCATGGCCAGCCTGCGCCGTCCTCGTGCTGTTGTGCCCCTCACCTCCTTCCCTGTGTGCATCGCTCAGCCCCCGTCTTCATGCAATCATCTGAAGGGGTTTGGACTGACCTTAAAAAAAAGGAACGTGCAAATTTCCCTAAAGTTAGCCTCAAGTTCTGCTTGTTCTTTCTGGTGCTCAAGGCCTCGGACGCTGAGGATGCCAAGCGCCACGTGGTGTGTCTGTGTGCGTTTGCTTTGGTACCGCGTTGTTGTGGGAGCCACCGTGGGGGCTGCTGCTTGATGTGGTGGTTTGGCAAGGAGGATTTGGCTTCGTTTTCTGGACCTGGTGTTCCCACGGACTGCTGTCACCTCTTGCATCTGCGCTGCTCTTCTGCCAGGGGGGGCAGGCTCCCCGCCTGGTCCTGCTTGGGGAGCTCACGTGGTGTACGCACAGGGCTGGAAGGTGGTGCGATCAAAGAGATGCTGTAGAGGTGCAGGTGCCTTGCAACCCCAGTTCCTGGTATGTATTATCTGCATGGCACGTGCATGGCCTGTGCTTCTCCCCATGGCAGGCGAGGTCAGGTGGTGGGTGCCTTCTCAGGGTCAGTGACAGGGAGTCCTGCCGAATACCTGCTGGTTGATGACAAATTTGGGTTCAGTTAACTGTAAACTTGTTGCTGGGCTGTGTATCAGCTCGATGATAGTTCTTGATGATGGCTTTCACTAACCAATCTGTAACTAACTGTGGTTGTTTGATTACAGAGGGAACATCCCCACGCTAAACAGGTATGGTACTCGTCATCTTTTAAAATTTGAAAAGAAAGACTAGAACAAATAGCCTAATACTTACTGTTTTAACATGTTTTGTTTTAGTACCCTTCTCTTCACTTGGGAAGCTCTCAAACATAACTCTTTTTTCCTTCCCTTTTCCTCTCCCTTTGTTTAAAACATGTTTTCAGCTTTCCTTTATCCTTTAAAAGCAGCTTTGCATGCAGCAATCTTTCCAATTAAATTTGCCAGGTGACTCGGTTCACCTGCAGTACGATACACAGCTCTTTTTTGGGTCTCTCCTGTTTGGAAGTGGATTCCCAGCTGCTGACCCTCTGGTAGGGTGTCCCAGTGAAAGAGGGGTTTGCTTCTAGCTGGTAGCATACCTGTTGCTGCTCTGGTTTCTTGCAACTAGCTTAGAATTTGTCGAGGCTGTCTCACCTCTCTCGTGCCATAGATGAATCTACATCTCAAACAGCTGACAGCATGTTTTGTTGTGTTTTGGATGCTAATTTTTCCTCCCATGTCTCAGTTGGAAAGTATTTCTTGTTTTAAATAATACATGAAAAATGTCTGCTGTCTTTCTGTTTAGTTACTGTTCTGTGATATTTTTTGTATTAGTTGTAAGAAATGTACACCAAGGCATGTCCTGAAAAATGTTTCTCTTTCAAAACATGAATACCTATTATTTATTACAGCTTACAAGCCTATTTAGGGTAAAATAGTAAAAATGGGCTTGAAAGTCTCATGGGTCTTAATCAGAGATAAATTACGAAAACACGGAGTGACTTTAACCACGGAGAGCTATTAATCACACCGATGATACTTTAGACTGCTAACAGTATACTTAGGGCCATGTCACAATGCTTTGCTCTATATGAAAGGAAAAAAGACTTAATAAAGGCAGGAAAAGCAGTGTCAGCAGTCCAAACAGAAGTTTGGTGCTGGGTCTGTGCTGACCGCAGTGCCACAACCAGCTCGAACGGGCCCTGCCGTGCTGCTGGCGGCTGCTCAGCGCAGCAGATGAGCACCTTGTGTCTTCAGGAGCTGTAAATCAAGCAGGTGCTGTGCCGAATCAGTGCCCTGATGCCTTCCCGTTACCTCCTGCCTACTGTGGCACCAGCTGGGGAGGCTGAAGGCTGACTTTGGTAACATCTTCCTGTGCCCTGGGGAGAAGGCAGCAAGGGAAGGAGCTGCCGTGAGCCAGCTCGGCTCTCCTCTCACAGCAAGCCTGGAAGTCTCACCGTGCTGCAGGGAGCTTTTGAAGTAGGCCCCTCCGTGAATTCAGATGAGTCTGGGGAGCCCAGTTCAGAAATTAGAAATAATTATTGCCCCTTACTACAGAGAAGGCAGAACTCAGCTCCAGGAGGCAGAGGAAGGGTGCCCGGTTAGCTGCAGCTCGCCTTGTGCAGGCTGCGTGAGGAGCTGCCTCTGCTTGGCTAGACCACGCTGTTGTGGGTCTGTAAGGAAAACAAATAAAAATACCCAGAACAGCACGAACTATTTCACAGCAGGTGTTTGCTGCCAGAGCCACTGAAGTGTAGGAGAGGTCGGCGAGACTTCAATCCGCCCAGGACCTTGCCCTCTCCCAGGGAAGGAGCTGACCATGGCAGGGAGCTGTGTAAAGAGAAGGAAGCCACTCTCACTTCGTGCCCTCCTCTGCCTTTGTGTAGGTTGTCCCAGTCCTCACTTAGCTAAGGAACGGGTCCTGTGTGAGCGGTGTGGTAGCTGTGGTGCATCGCAGTGCTTGGGTAGCAGCCCTACAGGCACGAGTACCAGAACAGTAAGAGAATTACCTGGAGGGCACTGGGTTTGGAGCTCTGCCTTGCTCCATAAAATAGATGTGTTCTGTGGCCAACTGCTCATATTTAAAAGCTGCTACCTTTTAGCCATCAAAACTAAGCAAAATAAAAGGGTTGCAGTATTTTCAAAGTCTATGTTAAACCATAGGGAAGAGCACGGTACTTTGGAAACTGGAAAACACCCTAATAGGACCTTATTTAGGGTAGGAGTACTAGGGTGAGACTCTAGAAAATCCTGCTGCAAGTATAGGATTTTAGAGAGGATTTTTAAGATTTTTTAAAATAGGAATTTAGTGTGCCACACTGCATCTGAGGAGTATAAATTGTAGCATGGCTAGAAAAATGGTGGAAGCAATAAGCAAATATAGCTTAGTGCACTTCGACCTAATTTGTAAAGATGCACTAAAGCTTTGAAGTGTCAAAAATCTTTCTTGCTTAGTTCAGTATTCCACACGTAAAGCAAAATCTGCACATATAGGAGGAAAAATGCATTCAGCTTTGCAGTCGTAATTCACCTGTCATCAATAAACTCCCTTTAGAAGCACTTGTTCCAAAGGTTTGTAACATTATTTCCCACCTTTTCCTGTTCCTGTACGTCTGGGAGGACGTCCAGGTAAGAGCATCAGTGGCACCAGACACACGCCAGCACTGCAGGGCCGCAGGAGAAGGCAGCCCAGCAGGTCTGGCGTGCTGGGAATCTGACAAACCCTGCCACAGTTACACGGGATAAGCAGCCACAATTAAGTGGCCAAAGCAAACGAATGTGCTCAGATGTTTTTCCTCTGCCACTGACTGTCACCTTCTTGCATTGCCGTTTAGAATGTCCTTCTCTTCCAACCTCAACCACTACGGGATGGTCCACGTCGCCAGCGTGAGTGACGTGCTGCTGGACAACTCCTTCACCCCGCCGTGCCAGCGGATGGGTGGAATGGTTTCCTTCCGCACCTTCGAAGATTTTGTCAGGTACGTGGGGAAGGGGGACGGCTCTTTGTGTCACCAGCTTCCTAGGCGGGCCCAAAGGGAACCGAGCAAAACCTTTGCCACTATCTAGAGTTGGGTTTGGAGTGGTCCCAAGCTCGTTTGTTAAGCTTTTGGAGTGTCAGGTGGTTGTCTGTTTGGATGCCCTCATCTGTCCCAATGAGATAACTCAAAGTTTCAGGCTGCTGGGAGAGCACTTTGCAGCCGGAGGGATCAGCATCTTGAATTTCTGCTGACTGGAGACCATTTGCAAACATGCTGATTTCCAGGGCTCTTGTTCATGCATATATATGTGGGAGGATGGTTCCTTTATGCTTTCAACCTCTTCGGGGTAGGCAAAAAAACAAAACCAACCAAACAGCAGAGCTCCTCGCAGTCAGGAGTGCCTGCAACCATACGATCTGTGGCGATGTGACGAGTGTTTGAAGATCTAGGCTCTGCTTTTGTTTGAGGGGTGGAGGAGGTACTGCCTCCTCATCGTTTGAGTTTCAGTCCTGCAAAGAGAAGGAGTACTTTCCCCTCCCTCCCCCCTTACCAGTGTGATTTGTGGATTTTAGTGCCGTATGCTTGCAGTGAGCCAGCAGCAGTGTGTTTGTGACTAATACTTCTCTGGTGTATTTCAGAATCTTTGATGAAGTGATGAGTTGTTTCTGCGACTCTCCTCCCCAGAGCCCAACCTTCCCTGAAGCTGGCCATGCTTCCTTGTATGATGAAGACAAGGTACAGTATTTTTTCTCTCTTGAGGTTGCTCTCGGTTTGGAAATGGACGGCGTGCAGAATGCTGCAATGACTGCAGGCGAGATACTTTTCACTTGTTGGAGTGCTGGAAGCAGGAGTTAAGAGCTTTATGTATTTATGTATGTGATTTGTTTGCTTGTTCACAGCAGGTGAATAAAAGTAGGTGGCCATTTCCTGACTCTGTTCTAAAGCTACATCCACATTTCTTATTCTCCATGTAAATTCAGAGTGTTGCTTTTAACCTCAGCAGAATTCCTGGCTCTGTGGCAGTGTTACTGAGAGTTTAGGCCATGAGTAGGTCTCCAGGCCTTCTCTGTGCCTTGCTGTACTGAACTACGTGTGCTGCAGCCTTTACTTTAAGTCTGACTTGCTGTGTTTTCTGTCTTACACTCTTCCTAGTCACTTTACATTCGGATTCTTCCTACTCCTCTGCCTCTTAGAACTGTTTTTAGGAGGAAAAGGAGAGTGAACCCCCTACAATTTCTGCACTGATGCGGAGAGCAGGTGCAGAGGAAACAGATGGTTTTAAATCCTTGGTGACAGAAGAAGTGCTGTCCTTAGTGACACAGGTAGCTGCTCCACTGCTCCGTCCTGCCTCCCAGCAGCTGGAAGCTCTGCTGGAATGCCGTCTGTGTTCAGAACAGGGCTCAGTTTAAAACTTACCCATTGCTCTTGATGTGTATAAATACTGTAGCCTTATTTGAGAATATTACCGTCAGCCGCAATGTCTGTCTCTTTACCTCCCCCTCACCTCACCAAGGAAAATTTCCTGTTCGTATTCACTTTTTCAGAGTTAACTGCAAGATCTTGAATACTGAATTTGTCATTTCTTGAAGCTTGAATGTAATTGATGCTTCCACATTATTTCATTTTATAGTAGATAGGAAAACACACAATGTTTTGCTCTTACACTTTGAATTTGCCTAATTTCATTACCTTTCGAGATGCCGAAGTCCTCTTATGCCCTGCCTGTACTGCATCTCATAAAGAGAGGCCCTGACCCTGCATTCTTTTTGCATCCAAATGAAGCACACTTGAGTTTGCCAAGTCAGATGTGACCATCAGAATTGGATCCTCTGAAGCTGCTGTTTGTGGACGTTAACACTTACTGCTGTGAAATTATGAATCCGTGAGGCTGCTTGGTCAAGGATGTTCCCTCGTATTTTTCCTGACTTTAGAGCAAGCTCTGCTGGAGTCGTTCCTTTCCTATGGGACCCATGTTTTAGAGTTGTGTTTGAGGAGCCTCTTTTGACAATGCCTACTTGTTATGCTGTTAACAATTTATTTATGGAGGGTATTTTCTTTAAATTGCAGGCCGCCCGTGAGGAGCCCATTCACATTCTTAATGTTGCTATTAAAACTGACAGCGATGTTGATGATGATGGGCTGGCAGCCATGTTCAGGGAGTTCACACAGAGCAAGGTAAGTCCCCTCAATTCTCTCTCTCCAGAACACCTAACTGCACAGGACGGCTCGCTCTGCTTTGGGAAAAGTCAGCATTCTCCTCAGATACTTTTTTCCGAAGTGAATAAATAAATACAGCAGTTACATTCTTAATTTATCCTATCTAAAATCTTACCACTTATTTGACTGGATGTAGCTACACCCATCTGAAGCCTCCAGGGTAGGCCATGAAAAAAACACACAACAAGCTGTGTTTCTCTTTGCTGTTCTTAATGGTCCGTGCTAATCCATCAGCTCAGGACTTTTTTCCCTTTTGATTTGTGATAGGCTAAGAGACCTTAAAGGATTTAAATGCATCAGGTGGTGTTTCTGTCACAAGGTGGAGTTGATTTGGTATGTTTTGTCGCTCCTTCATAAAAGCATGGGGTTCCCTTCCGAGTACCAAGAGTTAGTCCTGTGGTCACTTGTGAGGAAGCCTGTGCTGGGGACAGCCTCTGTGTCCACTCTGCCCTCTAGTGCCTGCCTTCACTTGCTTTTCCTCGCTGGTACAAAGAACTCAGAGCTTGTTGCTATGAATAGCACACCAGGCAGTGGGACCTGCTGCACCCACGGCACCTGAAACGGCTCTGGGAGCACTGAGAGGCTTTTTCCTAACTTCACTTCCCATTGTGGGAGGGGGTAATACATCTGCAGAAAGGAGGGGTTCCAAAATGGGACTTGTTTCTACTCGGCTTCAGCAGCTTCCTGTCTCTTTAAGCAAAGAAAATAATCAAATATAAAAATTAAAACTAGTTCTGCTTTTCATCTGCTTGATCATGCTCCAGGCGTTTTATGGGAGGGGATAAAAGGAAAGGAATAAAAAAAAAAATCCAAAACACATTAAACTATCAAATAGGTTGATCCAAATTGTCCAAATAATCTTCTAGTCCCAGCATGTTGTGTGTGTTTTTTTTAATAGAAATTAGGATCATATACTTGTAAATGACTTGTGGAGGAGATTGAGGCAGTCAGTGTAAATGGAGTTTCTCCAGGTGCTGATGGCTAATCGCTCTGTAATAGCTGTGGACTTGCTGTGAGACCCACATTATTACGATGTAATCAGAATCCTGTTGCTATGCTGTTATTGTCTGCCACTTGTGGAATTTTAAAAGCAATGACAATTTTTGCTTTTTAAATCATGGCATTATTAAAGTTATTTTCTTCCTCTTGCCATGAATATCGGCACTGATGCTCATTTTCAAAGGGCTTAACCTTAGTAAAACATTTCAGTCTGTGCCGAAAGGGGTTGTTTTGTTCCTGGTCTGGCTGAGCTCTTGCTTCTTTTTTGTTCTTCTTCTTTTCTATTTCGTTTGGTTTTCAATTGGAAAAAGGAGGAGAAAGGAAAAAGTTTTACAAAGAGGGGCAAAACTACCATTTTTAACATTTAGAAAAGAGCAGTGATGTGGCAAATACTGATGGCACCGTTCATTTGAAATGTGGCCGTATGGAATTTGTTCAAGAAGTAACCAGAATGGGCATTCGCTGGTAGATCTGTAAACTACATAAAACTTACAGTTCATCACCTTTGTAATACTGACACATCCGTCCTTTGGTCAGGGTTGTTGGTGTGCTGTTTGTGCCAAAGTCAAGTATGTGGTCCGTGCTTTCTTGGGTCAGTTCCTATCATTTCCCATGGCCTTACCTTGTGTTCTCTTCAGAAAGTAATCTTTGCAGAAAAAAGGCAACAACTTTGGCAAATGAATGAGAGGATGTCCTGCAAGACTTGCAACTAATTCTTCTGCGTAACTTGTTAGCAAGGATCAGCTGGAAGACTTTGTCCTTGTAATTTGGTTACTTAGCTCTTCAGCTTTGATATATTTACTTGTGTGTGCTGCCACACAATCATCAGGTGAGGAATTGTAGCTATGAGTAGACCAAAATGGACTGAAAACTTAACAGCAGAGATGCAGAAGGATCTGTAGAGCTTCTGTAGTTTACAGAAAACTTTCATGTGTTTTTGCTATGTTCCTTTCTGTTGATCTCAGTCTCCCTTCCTTCTTTGCCCTTTTGCAGAAATCGGTCCTGATTGAACACGGGATTCGGAGACTGACTTTCCTTGTAGCACAAAAGGTATTGTCGTATCCCTCATGCTGCTCAGCACTCTTTGGTTACTGGCTCATAATGGCACCACCGTTTGTTGTATTTTTCATAAATTAAATACTTTGTTAACTATACTTAGTTCTGACTTCACTGGTTTTGTTCTCTAAAATTTGAAATTGTTTTGATGAATTTGCTTAAGAAAATTAATTTACAATTGTAAACAATCTTGGCACCTCTTGTATTCTTGAATTAATTCATTTTTGATTTTCATTCTAATTGCTAGCTTTCTTCTGCTTTTTTTTTCTTTTTTTTTTTTTTTTTCTTCCTGTGTTTGTGTGTTTCGCTTGTAAGGACTTCAGGAAACAGGTCAACTGTGAGGTGGATCAGAGATTTCATGTAAGTAAAAAAAGGGTCTAGAACATGGTGGTATTCTTGGTCTGAGGCCAAGAGACACGTAAGTGACTCTGGGCTTCTCGTTTGTTTCTTAGTCAGGCATTTGATGGCAACACTGGTGTCAGAGTTAAGTGAAGTGTTTAAATGCAGGAGTGGGCCTCTTGCATTCAGTGGGCCACTCACATGCTGAAGTGTCTCTCATTATCTGACTAACCCCATGACTGACACATTGGTAAAGATCTTCATTGTTTCAATATTGTTCTGTATTCGAAAATGTAATTAGAAAAATTTGTATTTCGTACCTAGCGTGGTGATTTCCTTAGTCTTCTTACTGATTTTAAAATAGCTCAGAGGAGTGATTGAAGTGACTTGCTAAATTTTGCATAATGACTTAGTGCAGGGGAATACATCTGGTGCTTTTGCTGCTATGAGTTACTTCTTTCCCCTGGGTTTGGCATTGATGGGGGTTAGTTTGGCCCTGTTTTCAAGGTGGCAGTGTAAAGCATAAACAGGGTTTTCATCCCCTCTGTACCTGTTTTACAACTCTGGAGGTTGTAAGGAGTCTTGAAAGTGCAAGAAATTCTTCCTGTGCTTACCAAACCTGGTTTAGCCAGCGTGTCGCTGCGTGGGAGTCCTTGGCAATGGTGCAGATGCAGATGGGTATTGATGAGCAGCTTGGGGAGGAAACTGGCCTCCTTGGAGAAGTGTTGGGACCCTAAGCCAGAAACGCCAACCTGAGATGGGAAAAAAGGAAGTTTCAGAGAACTGAATTGATATGTGGATAATACAAACTGTGAATAAGCTCTGTAGCACGTATCAGCCATCAGACTTTACCCGAGTCAGATCTCTTTGCCCTGAGCTGCCGCGTGGTGCCAGGCGCTGTCAGGATGCTCCTGGCTCCTCAGGCAGAGGACACGCCGTGGTGTGTCGGCTGTTTGCAAAGTTCCTGGAGTACCTCTGGGGTCCTTAGTGAGTGTCAGTCTTTATTACTATCTCCTATTCTATTCCACTTATTACTGGACCAACTATTAACTTAGCTAGGGCCTGGGCTAGGGTTTGTTTTTGTTTTAATTACAGTCTATATAATTAGTTCCCAGCATGTTGAGGTAATAGAGAGTTGCTCCAGCAAGCTTCCAATTTCCTCATCTCATTAGGTTTTTAACGTGATTATTAGTATAATAATCAACTATGATGATTTCTGTTGTAGCTTTTCACATTCTGCGATTTGCAGGGTGTCTTGATTGGCTAATTTAGGCAAATTATTTTGATTGTCTTGATGATGGTTGGTTGATTAGAACACAGCAGGGGTATAATTCTTCTGCCTAGGAAATGGAGCACTCTTTTGGATTTTGGTACCAGAGCACCGAGAATTTTTGTGTGTGTGCACATCTAATTATTATATTTGCCCACAACACCAGTCAAATGCCTTGAAAGCAATTACATTAGGGATAGAATGAGCATGGACGACGTTAGGAGAAATTAGCAGCATGCAGGGGGCGTACAGGTAGGAGGGATTTGGAAGAGAGAGGAGGAACATGAAGTGTCCTCTGCGTGCTGGTTCGGTCAGAGCACAGCCGATCCTTGCGGCCTCACCTCTGTGCCTGTTGCCTGAACTTTCAGGCAGGTTTTCCTGAACTGCTGCCTAGCCTGAAAGGCACACTGCAGTCAAACACAGGTTGTTTTGTTCAGCTGAGAGCTATCAGGTGACTTTCTGGGGACTGCTTTTTATTGGAGGTAAAGATGATTTACTAGGTGGTCACTTCCAGCCTTAAAAGCTGTGTTGCTCAGTGGAGCCTTATATCCTGTCATTATTCACTGGTTGCACTGAGCCCAGCTGGGGTTGCTGTCCTTCATTGGCAGTGAAAATGTGACATCAGGTCAGATGCCTTCTTCTTCAGGTCAGATACCTTCTCAATAAGTTCTGGCCAGTTGTGTGTGCTCTTTCCTCTCACCTTTAGCATAGATGGCTGGTATTCTCGTGTCAGTACAAAGCATTCGTAAAAGTTCCTCCACCCAGTGAAAGTAATTCCACAGAACTGAAGGGCTTTGCTTGGATGGAACTGGAGGGGATAGGTAGGAGGATGCTGTGTAGTCTTGTTATCTTCTAAGACATGCAGTGCACCGCAGAAGGATGTAAACCCTTTGCAATTTGGTAGGATTTTATCTGTGCAATAGAACAGCAGAGAAACCTAATCATATTTGTGTGATTTTTGTAGACTGCTGTTTAATACACGAGTATAAAGTTATTTTATTACAATTCATTATTTTCCTTGGGAAGATAATATTTCTAGCAGTAAAGATATAAAGAGAGCTATTGAATACAGATCATTGTTTTGTGTACATCAGCTTACATTATAGGGTGTTAATACCATTGTGCATCTCCCAAACATTTCCACAACAACTGTAATGATCACAGAACTAGAAGTTTCGCACTACTGTGTCTGGACAGTTCCATCTTACTGTCTGTTGGCAATTGACGAGAATAATCAAAAGCCAGTCAGGTAGCATCTATTGTATTGGCAGTGAAGACGGGTCTAAACTACCTCTGCTGCCTTGTTGAGGGTAACTTGATTTTCCACCACTCGGTGATGTTGAAAAAGTAGCTTGGAACAACTTCTGTTACCTCCTCTGCTGTGGTGCTACTGCAGATCTGATCAAATGGCTTGCTTTGGGGGGACTAACGTCATTATTTTTATTTTTAAACAGAGAGAATTTCCAAAGTTCTTCACGTTCCGTGCCCGGGATAAGGTAGGTTGGACATCCTAAAACTTTTTCTCTAAGCATTCACTCTATCCTTCCCTCCCATGGCTGTTCAGTGCCAGTCTAAGAGGGGGCTACGTCAGCCCAGCCTCACTGCGTGGTGTGGTATCATCTCCTTCCCACACACAGCAAGAGGTGTCGGTAACAATGAGGAGTCTCTGGTAATGTAGGATAAAAATTCACACATTTGGAAGCCTGACTTGAAGCTTCCGTTTTGTGGATTTTATTGGCAGTGTAACAAGGGAGGTTAAGAAGCTGGTTCAATACCAAAATTACTGCCTTCTGTGAAAAAGGAGTTCTTGGGAGAATGAGCTTGAGAATTTGCTGTCTTGCAGTTTGTGTTCTACTCCCAGCATTTCAACAATTTCTTTTGAATTTTTAGCCTTTTGGTTAAATATGAAATTTTATTATTGTTATTGTCTAGATTTCCCCATCCTCAGCATTCCACCTTGTTAACCCACCCTCCTCTTTTACATCCTTTCTTTCCTGTATGTGCTGGGGGCCTCCAGTTTGAAGAAGATAGGATCTACCGGCATCTGGAGCCAGCTCTGGCTTTCCAGCTGGAGCTGAACAGGATGAGAAACTTCGACCTCACTGCCATCCCATGTGCCAACCATAAGATGCACCTCTACCTGGGAGCAGCGAAAGTGGAAGTAGGAACAGAGGTGACAGACTACCGGTTCTTCGTGAGGGCTATCATAAGGCATTCCGACCTGGTTACCAAGGTGAGTTTTGTCACCCTGTGCAATTTTTCTTTCCAAGACAGCCTATGAAACTCTGTAAATCGGTGCAGAAATCTGCCTGAAAACACATTGCGTGCACAGAGCACTGTACATGGGTGCCCTCTCTTTGCTCACGCTGGCTCTACAGGAGCATGTCTTCAGAGACCTGCTATTCCTGTGCCTCAGGGAGATATTTCTTTGGCCCAGTGGGCAGTCAGCAATCCTTGCGTTTTGAGGCAGTAGTTGTTTCCTTGTGTTCCTCCTGCCCTACTGCAGTAAGAATTTGCCCTGCCCTGGTTCGTATTTATGCTGACCTGAGCAGGTCGGCTGGGTCTGTGCATCCAGGGGGTGGGAGTGAGACTGGCTCTGCAACTGTCATTGCTCTGATTGAAGGTTGCACATCCTGCTGAAACTGATGTTGCCTATTTTCTCAGTCAGGTCCTTCTGCAGTTTTTTAAATGTTGTTTACTTGGGCTGTGATTTTTGAGTAGAAAGTAAATTATTTGTTGACAATGTCTGGCAGGAAGCCTCCTTTGAGTATCTGCAAAATGAGGGAGAGCGATTGCTTTTGGAAGCCATGGATGAGCTGGAGGTGGCATTTAATAACACCAACGTGCGCACTGACTGCAATCACATCTTCTTAAATTTTGTGCCTACTGTCATCATGGACCCATCAAAGGTATGGCCTCTTCTCCAGCCCTGAAGTGTTTGTTCTTCTTGGGCTTAACTCACCGGAATGAAATGGCTGTTTGTTGTCTTCTTATGCTAGCCTCTGGGTAGAGCTAGTAGTTTATGTTACTACTGGAAAGAAACAGAGTAATGCCACGGGTTAACCTTGGGTCTGTTGGGATAGTTTTGCAAGCCTTTTAGGTAAAAAGAGCTTTTAATACCTGTAGTGTTTGCAAAAACTACTTCTGTTGGTTTTTGTTTTTTCTTTTTTTGATGTGATGGATTGAAATAGATACCTTAGGTGGATTATTTTTTTTTAATAATGGAATTTAAATTAAATTTTAGAATGTTAAAAATGTATTTTTGTAGTTCAGCATTTAATTGTAGTACATACTGGTAACAAATACATTCCAGTGTATGATAGACTGAAGTCCATTTGCTGCTGAAAACATAAAGAAAGTGGAGTCATGTAATTAATGGATGTCTCTAACTAAAAATAGTCTTGACGTTGAACTGCTAACCCAACTTTTTTCAAAAGCAGAGAGAATAGATTTTGTTTTAGCTAGTTAAGGCAAACAATTAGCTTATTTTGAGTGAGAAACCTCTTTAAAAGTGAAGAAGCAGGAAAGCTTTCCTACCAATCTACGAATGACTATTAAGTGTGAGATTTTAGAAGTAGCAGTAACAATTCCTTTTTATAGGAATATCCTTTGGACAATGTAGCTCACTTCCTCTATTTAAATTAAGAACCAGTTTATCAAAAATATTTTTTTTTGTGTTTGAAACTATACTTATTTTTTCATAGCATTTTAAAAACTGCTCTGTCAGGGCATCCAGAGCCTTCAGTTCTCAGGCATTTCAGAGGAACCTGGGATATGCAGCCCCTGGAAGCCAGGAAGCCTGCAAATGTATACCGTGGCTTTTTCCTGAGCAGCTGTGGAAAAAGGACTTTTTTTGGAAAGAATGTTAAAAGCAGACTATAAATTGCCTTCTTTTAATATGCACTATTTGCCAACAGTAGTATATTACGAAGTTTAATAGAACACCAGAAGGCCAAGCTCCAAGTAGTAATTACTTTGTTGATTTAAAGCACAGTACCGCATGTGCCATGAAACATGATTATTGTGCGTATAAGTGCTACATAACTGTTTGTCAGGGATTTCACTTTCTGCATTTTGTAGTTCTTAGCTGTGAGCTATACTTGCAGGAAGAAAGGTCAATGAAGGGGAAGCAGCGGGCATGCTGTGCTTGGCTGGGGTATGAGGTGCCAGGAGGCAGAAAGGATGGGAATCCAGTGCTGGCCCTGTACCTCGGTGGTCCCTGGAATTTGAGTTGAGCTCCTGTCTGTCTCAGGGGTTGTTAGAGTGAGAACGGACGGGCCACTGGGGTTCAGGAGCAGCCCGGGACACGTGCTGTGGCTTGGAGCTTTGATCTCCTTTGCTCTGGTGCCCCTCCTGTGTGCTGCGTGCCCTGTGGAGCAGCAGGATGGAGGAGGGACAGAAGTGGTGGATGTGTCCTGAAAATGAGGGACGTTCTCCTTGTGTGTTTTAAGATTGAAGAATCTGTGCGGAGCATGGTGATGCGCTACGGGAGTCGCCTGTGGAAACTCCGCGTCCTCCAAGCCGAGCTGAAGATCAACATCAGGTTGACGCCGACTGGGAAGGCAATTCCCATTCGTCTCTTCCTGACCAACGAGTCAGGCTACTACTTGGACATCAGTCTGTACAAAGAAGTGACGGACTCCAGGACAGCACAGGTGTGCTTCCATATGGCTCCATTATTTCGGGAACAAAGTATTTGGGGGGGGGATCATGGTGTACCTGAAAAAGCTCTTCTGTGATTTGCTGTGTTTCCAGGTAATATAAAATTGCCATTCAACTTTGCCATAGAAAGGAGAATGTATCCCGAAGATAATCTTGCAAGAGGCATGCAGATGTGCAAAATGTACTAATTTTGTAAAAGTGCATGTCCTCTAATTGTTTTGCGTATACCTTGTGGTATTTGCATATCTGTTTTCCTCTGTGGCAGAGTGCTCAAAAACGCAATAGAAAAGTAATCACCGTTGATGCTCATCGTGCAGGTCATAATCCAAAATACTATTTATTATATGTTTCCCTGAATAAGTAGAGAAAAACTGTGAACTTTATTCTAAATTCTGAAGGTATAGGAAATGACTTGGGTAGGATGCTATAAAACCGTTGAAGGTGCCTTTATGTCATTTCTATTAAGCATAATAGACTCTTTTGTAACCGTTGTGGCTATTCAGGTCTTTGTGCTTTTCATGGCACAGGAATATTGTGGATAACTCAAATACTTGCATATGCTAAAACGCATGGACCATAGGATATGTGAAAAATATTTAAATACAGAAATGTTTACATCTCCCTCTCTAATAATCTCCCTGCCATGCAGTACTAGCAACAGAATAAATCACTTGGGCAGTGTTCATGTGGAAAGCAGAGTGCTGAGTCACCTTTTCTCCCCCTCTTCTCCATTTAAATTTTTTCAGCAAGCTGCCTGCCTGCACAGCCTGTCCAGTTCTGGAGATCCTAGAACAGATAGTGTCCGTATGCTTTGCTTCATTTCTGCTTTTGAGTGGAGATGAGGAAAGAAAAGGGCATTTTAATAATCTCTAGTAGCTGATCTTGACCCTCAAGTTCCATTAGTCACTTGTGAAGGTCACCTTTTCTCTTAAACTCTGCCTCTGATGAGCTCTCTGCTTTTTTAAGGGTAGAAGATTGTGCTTGTGTGTGTACAGCTTTTAGCAACTTTTCCAATATTTGATTTTTTGGGGGGGATATTAAACCAGTTCTATTTAAACATTCTACTGATAGGAATTACTTCAATTAACTGAAGTAAAAAAAAAAAAAAAAAAAGAAAAGACACCTTCAAGCTTTCTGAGCAACTTTGACAGATTTCCCCTTTGTGACTGAGGTTTATTAGGAGCAGTTTTTATCTGTATATATTTTCCTGTTTTTTCCTGATCAGCATTCTGTTAAAAACAAAACAAAACCACAAAAGAACCCCAGCAAACTAATCGTGTTGCCTCCATCAGACGTGTTTCAATTAAGCAGCATTTGTACAGTGGTGTCCCAGTTAAGCAGTGCTCTTCGTGTTTATTTCTCAGTCGAAATAGATTTCCGTCTGAGTCCTGGCTGAGTGGAATATATAGTGCCATGAAGCATGGCAGCTGATAATTCATGTTGCTACTCTGGGAAAATCTTTTAAACTTATAATATCAAAACTTCAAGCCAAATGACATATGCAAGTCTTGACCTAGCTTCCATGATCAGTCAGTGGAGATACGGATGCAGTGCTGTTCGACTCCATAAATAACAGAGTTCTCCTCTCTGCTCCTAGCTATCACAATCCATCGGCACAGATATGGTGTCAGGGGAAATACTGGTGAATGTGAAGTCATCTAAGTCACAGGCTTGTTTCTGTGGGGATGTGGCTCTGCTCACTTTGCTTTCTGCTGTGATTCGGTAATAAGTCAGTGATGCTCAGATCCATGCCGTTATGGTCCAGCACTGTCTCCAAAGGGTAGTAATGCATGATGAAGCACGGCGTTTCAGGGTCTGTGAGCATTAACATATTATATTTGTAGAGAACAGAAACAAGCCTGATCAGTCTGGAATATCCAGATGATTTTTGTTAAAATACAGATGGGATAGGTCTAAGGAACCAGCGGGTTAAATCGTAACTGGTCGTGTTTTGTGCTGCAGATTATGTTCCAGGCCTATGGGGATAAACAGGGGCCACTTCATGGGATGCTGATCAATACCCCGTACGTGACCAAGGACCTGCTTCAGTCCAAGAGATTCCAAGCACAGTCTTTAGGGACATCCTACGTCTATGACATTCCTGAGATGTTTCGGCAGGTAAGTGCCCTTTGTTAAGGCCTCCTGGTTTGTGCTAAAGTTTTGTACCTGCAGAGTGCTTCTGTCTGTTGCCATCCTTGCTTGGCAGGGAAATGAGTGGCCTCGAATGGCTATCAGTGGTTCCCCAGGGTATGTGCAACCACGGATTGATTCTGCTTTGAAAAAAAAAACAGGATTCCTTATATGCTGTTGCTGTAGATCCATTCATTAATAAATCTAACAGCAGAAGTTGAAATGTAAACCATCTTGCATTTCTTGTTTGTTCCTTTGTTTTACCACCCTGTTATCCAGCCTTTGTAGGAGGTTGGACAGTGCAGGAGTGATAGTGCCTTGGATAGGAGTCATACATTATTAAATGAGTTAATGAGTTTCAGAATTGATTGTATATCTGATTTGCTGGGTCCTGTCCTGAATCACGTAATTTGAATTATGCTAATCTGGATGAAACTGTGTTTCATAGTTTAAGTTCCAAAATAAGCGATGTCCACTGAATACTGCCAGTCAAACTGGGTGATGGGGGTGATGATTGTCATGAATACTAATTCACAGTAGATTGAATAATAAAAATGTTTGCAGATGATACTCTCAACAAAAAATTGTCTTTTCATCCTGTAGTCTTTGATTAAACTCTGGGATTCGATGAATGAACATGCATTCCTGCCAACACCACCGCTGCCGTCTGACATACTAACGTACACCGAGTTGGTGTTGGATGATCAGGGCCAGCTCGTGCACATGAACAGGCTGCCAGGAGGAAATGAGGCAAGTTGCACTTTCTTTATGACTACTTTTCTTTCCATGTCCTGCAGTATATTGTGTCTTGGGCTGGGTTTGACAATTGTAATGAAAATTTACCAGGCCAGCCACAAAATCTATTCATTCGGTCTTTCATAGATGAAGTCTCACTCTTGAAAATGGGATTTTTGTTTCATTAAAAATTAATACCTTCCATACAATGGGTATTTTAAACTCTGTAGTAAATGATGATTCCATTTCAAACCTGTTCCTATGCTATTTTTTCCTTCATAATTAAAAAGTGCTCGTTCAGCTATTCCAGGTAACTGGGGTTTATATTTGAGCAAAATATGTTTTACAAAACTAAATGGAAATGTTTTCATTTGCTTAAAAAATGAAAAACCAATTTTATGCTTTCCATTTGAATACTCACCTTGCAGTATTTGTGTAGCACACTAGCAAGGTGTGTGCAACATCCCCCTCTAGTGAATGATTTCCTTGGGACTAACAAGCTGCTAATGCTGTCAGAGTAATAGAGTTACTCCTTCGGCTCAAGCTGGACGAGGCTGTACTGTGGTCGTGGGCTTTTCCTGGTGTGTCTTTACATTAGCAAGGCAAAGATTGCAGCCTTAAAATGGCTGGAAAATAAAGAAAACTAGTAGAAGATATGTTTATTTTTTTTGTGTCCAGGCTGGGATTCCATAAGTGAACGTTTCTACAGTAATCTAACTTGGAACAGTTCTAAGTGATGGAATTGTATTTATATAAGACTTGCAAAGTTCTATTCTTACGTCAAAAATATCAAGTTTAGTGATGAGAGGAAACAGGGTTTTTAATTTATATTTACTATATGTCTCTTGTCAGGGGAAGGTTTTGAAAATAATGTTTTCAGATTGAACCTAATCAGTAAATGGTGACTATGGGAACACTACTTCCTTGTCTTTTGCTGGCCTATAGAAAAAATGTTTTAACTAGTATAATTATACATGAAACGAACAATTCCCTGCATTGTTAGTGAAAGCTGAGGCTGCGGTGCTGTGGAGGCTTATGCCATCATCTTTCTCTCTTTCTGTGCTCTCATTCAGCGTTTGAGTGGATGGTGGCTAGGGAAATAGCAAAGTCCCTCAGGGATGTAGCTCTGTTCTTGCTGAAATTACAAGCACAGAGCTGCCTGGGCATGAACATGTAGTGTTTACTCTGCCAGTATGAATACAAATAGTCTTATTATAAGAGATTCTGTACCCAAAGACCACCAAAAAAAAATTAGGAGTTTTTTTAACCCCTTGATAGACTTAGTTGTGCTCAATCCGAAAACAAATGACCTGTCCGTTGTGGTGTGTGTGGTGTTGCTACCTCGGGCACGGGTGCAGGCCCTTTGCAGGCCCTTCTGTGGCAGGTAGGCCGAGGGGTTGAGTGACTGGAAAGTAAGACAAAAGATTGTAAAACACAACGTTTTTTGGTCTGCTGAAGATCGTTTCTCGTGGAGGTATATGGCAAATTGCAACCTGCCATTGAATAACTTCCCAGAAACGAGGTGAGGGGGTGGCTGGAGGTGAAGTCCCAGCCCTGAGTTCTGTCACGGGGAAGCCCAGCAAGGTCGAACCATCCCCCAGAGCCGCTAAAAGCTGCTCGTGCTCAGCTGTCAGCCTGGCCTGTCGGCACCTAGACGAGTTACTGTAGGACCATGTGCAGCTGGAATGAGGTTTGAGGCGTTAGTATTGAATTCTGTTACCAATAGCCACTGCACACAATAGCGCTCATTCACACATGAGAGTGGTCAATCTGAGGAAGAGGTTCCAGCAGCAGGCTGAAGGACAGGTGACATTCAAGGGGTGACGAGCTGCCGAACAGATTCATTCCTCCCTGCTGCACTTCCTTTATCAGGATGAGCCGACTCTAGGCTTTTATGGTTTAATTTCGTTTGGCTGAGGAAACAAATTTTCACAAACGTGCACTCGAGTTTCTCTTCCCCGTGAAGATGGCTGCAGCGGTGGAGGAAGGGACAGGATGCTAGCTGAATGCAGGGCATGAGCCTGTCCTTTGTTAGGGCTGTAAGTGGATTCATTCTGCTTTTCTGTGATCAGTCTGCACGGCAGCAGGGCAGAGAAACACGGCATCTTATCTGCCAGGGAGCGAGGATCCTCGCAGTAATCCATCTGTGTGGCAGTAGCTGGAGGTGTTGCACAGGGAGAGGAGACATGCTGTGAGGAGCTGGAGAAACATTGTTGGTTCTGCATGTCTTCCACGCAATACGATGGTGAACCATTCTCAACACGTGGCACGTTTCGTTGGCTCTCTAAAATGAATTTGTTAGGGAGAAGTTTTGTCCTCAGGTAAATGTATTTGGCTTGGAAATGCTAAAAGCCCCTACACACTGAGTACAGGGGAGGTGATTCCCAGGGAAGGATGATTCCTACCGAGGGGAAGTTGAGGTGGCCAAGCTTTGCAGTGGCTTGCTTGGTAGCCTCAGTCCAAGTTTTCACTGCCTCAGCTTGGTCATACCCTAATACAACAGCAGTACTTTGGGGTGTTGTGAGGATAATTTAGACAAACATGTCTTAAGAGTCTTTGAATGTGTACTTGCTAAATAGGTGTTACTGTGTTACACAGCGTTTGTTCCCCCAGTTGTGGTTAGTAACACGTAATGGGCAGTGCCGATGGAGCCCGTGGCCCAGAGCTCTCACCAGAGCAGGCCCCAGGGAGCTGCCAGGTGGGAGTCTTGTTAGGAACTTTCCAAGTAAATGTAATTTTTTTCGAGCAAAAGTTGCTGATTTTCTGAATCCAAAATCTTTAGAGAGGGTACGTCGTGTATTTCTTACTAAAGAGGAAATTTCTGACTGTCATAAATAGAGCTGCTGTTTAGTGCATTCGGGCTCCTATTACTGTTCTGCGTGGTTTAGATCACAGACTCAACCACATTCCCCCCACTCAGACTATTCCCTCGTGCAAGTGAGAGCCTTACCACTGTGGCATCAGCTGTGCTGAGGTAGGGCTTGTCTTTTCTGTTGGGGCTGTGCTACGCGGTCTGAACAATTACATTTTCTCTATGTGAAAAGGGGTCAAGGCACTCTTCCTCTTAAAGCATTCAGCTCAGCTGAGTGCCCTAATTGTTTTAGCTAGCTGGCGAAATTGAGAAGCCGGCATAAAATCCCGGAGATTTGTGGTCAGCGTGTTCAGCTGGATGTTGACAACCGGAGTTGCAATCCCTGCTCTAATGCGGGGCGCAGAGAGAGAGCTCGAAGCTGGGATCTCCCATCCTCGCGGAGTTTGCAAGCAGTGCTCTGGGCTAACCTGGCTGACGCTGTTTGTCTGTGTTTTCAGGAAAATCTGTGAAATGGGAAATACCAAGAACTTTCACAATACAAGAGGTTTTTCTCCGCTTAGCTTGTGACCACTTCATGTAACCCACCACCTCATTTGGCAGTAATTATCTCTTTGCTAGTAGTCTCAACAAAGAAGCCAAGGACTTAATGGACCATGAAAATACAACTTGCTATTTATTCCTAGACAGTGCTTGCTCCTGAGCAGAGGATCCCGTGTCTTGTCACGGCCACGCGGGGGAGCTTGCAGTGCTGCTGGCCGGGCCGGCTGCCCTCGTAGCCCAGAAGACATCGTTAATGCGGGGCCTTTTTCTAGTCCCTTGCCCACGCAGCACAGCCAGAGTTCTTGCTGAAACGCATCTGCTGTGTCTTTGGACTGCAGACAGAATCCTGGATGTTGCCTGGAGCTTTCTGCTAGACGGTGTTGGTTCCGGATCCTTCACACTAAGCTCATGAACTGTCTCCTGGTCTCTGGTTACCCTTTCTTGTGTGCCCCCTATTGCTGATCTGGCTGCTTTGGCACCTCTGCTTACATGTGAGATTGTTCCAATAAGCTCTGCCTGCTACCAGAAAGCGTCAGTAAGCCAGCACACTTGACAAGACTGAATTCGCAGCCCTAAAAAGTTAAGAACAGTTTGTAAATAATTTTCAGAGCTGGTGGGTGTAGAAGAGAGCTGAAGGAGACAGTATTTTATCAGCAAAATCAAACACCAGTCAATAGCTTCCTTGTAATGCTCTGGAGTGCATTACTGAATAAAGACTGTGGGACAATCGGGCCGTAATTTAATGCACGACTGTGAGCACGCCAAGAACTAAGCACCAGAGGATGCTCAGCCTATCTCCAGTCTAGGACAGACTTGGACCATTGAAATATGCAGAGAAAACAAAATTGCATAAGATTACAAACAACTACATTTACTCTAAAATGCTTTTAAGGAGAGAGTTTTACGTTCATACCATTGCCTGGATGCTTATCTAGATTACGCCACAAGACCTCTATCATTCCTGCTTAACCCAAATAAATAAATGATCTGGAAGCCTTTCTGTTTAGTGGCACAATCTTCCATGATTCTGGCTAAGATCTTTGTTGTAGGGGTGTGTGACTGGGACTTTCTGCTCTGCTGTTGGGAGGGATGGGTTTGGAAGGATGCAGCACTGAGTCCCCTTGGCAGAGCAGCCACGGGCACCTTGGAGTGTCCTGCTCTGCCCTGCCTGTCTTCGACACCTCTGATGGTGCTGTGCAGCTACGTGGCTGTGCTAGAATAGGGAAAACTCGGAGAGGCTGCAATTGTGGGAATGCAGACAGGCACACAGCGCTAGATTTCAGGAGTGTGTAACTCACGTGGGATTTAAAACCCTGTCCCTTGCAGTAGTTCTGCTGCAGGCACAACCTGGAGCGTAGTGACCCCCTCCTCAAATGCCCCTTGAGGATGGCTTTGTGCAGAAGATGAAAACAGCTGAAATCTTAGTGTAAGAAGGCAATTCCCTCAGCCTGATGGAGAACCCAGTACGTTACTGGTCATTCCTGAGCTGGGCGTTGATGTTTTCCTGTAGCCCTCGATGTGTTTTGGTGACACTTTACGGTGATCCTTTGGCACTGGGACCGCACCATCCGCTGAGAAGACCCCAACAAATCTTCAAGGACGAGGAGAAAGCGAGCGCCTGCAGCAACACCCCGCGTTACCCTTCATCTCCAGCTCATGCGGTGTCCCTGCACAGCGTGCCGTTTTCCCTGTTGGCACTAGATGTCACAGTTTTTCCTTCTCAGTAGCGTGAGGTTCAGAAATGGTCCGCAGTCGGAGCCGTGAGCTGGAGCACCCGGTCCTGTGAGCGGGGAAGATCTGGGCTCTGGCCAGGTGAAGCTCGGTGTGGCGGTGGGCAGAGGGCAGCTCCCCGCGCCGCCCGCGGCTGCCAGGTGGAGCTAATGAATTTTACGCAAGCAGAGCTTAATAGTTGAACCGCATGTTCTGCTTTGTCACCCCGTGTTCCTGCATTTTACGCCAGGCACAGGGTGTTAAAGCATCAGCCAGGCTGCCTGCAGCAGGTGGATCAGGTAGGAAAGGCGGGGAGTGCGTGGTGCCAAAGCCAGTGAATCCCCAGGAAGGGGGATGGAAACAAACCATGCAGCTGCTTCCCCCATTCCCAGCCCGCCACTGCTTTCCCCAGAAATTCCCGTCAAAATAGTTGTTTCTCTCTGTATTTCCCAGCCCTTTTCTTGATGAGTTTTGGGAGCAGTCCTGACCCGAAGGCTCTGGTGGCGGTGGGAATGGGTTTAAACAGCAGGGACAGCTCTCCGTGCCGCGCGGCGAGTGGTGTCTCCTCCTCTCCAACCCTCGTGGTGTGATTTCAGACCGCGAATCCTCCTGGAGCAGAACCGTTTTAGCCCCTTTCAATGAGACGCTCGGGTGTCACAGGGAGACGTGGGGGTAGGGAGCAGAGCACGTTTTTGTTATTTTTGGTAAAGGAGGGAGTGTCTGGTGACAAGCGGAATACGACACAAATTAACAGAGGGTCCCCCAGCATCACTGAGAGCTGTTTTTTCCCCACTTCTATGCCGAGATCATTTGATACAACCTTAAGAGTAGGAGGTGTGGGGGGAGGATGGGGCTGGTGGGGGGTTATTTCGAGTCCTGTTAGGATGGATGCGTGTCGTGTCAGTCCGTGGAGCCTCTGGTAGTGAGCAGGAGCTGTGGAGCTAGGCACGGGTACTCTGTGCTGCCTCGAGTTGTTGAGGGGTCGATATTCCTGCAGGTTGGTACCCTCAGCGTGCTGCTTCTCACACTGCTGTAGACACAGAAAAAGGACTGAGTTTTTGAAAAGCTTCATGTATGTCGGAGCAATACTACAAGTCTGAGCTTTGAAAAGGCTTTTCTTAACAACTGGAGGTTGTGAGCCTCTGACACGCATCTCTGAGCTAGAATTTATAACTATTTAAAAGATACATTTCTAGAAATTTATAAGAACGTAACCCAATTTTCTCGAAGTGTTCTGAAATCCTCAAATGCCTGCAGTACCAGAGCACAGCTTTTGTATTTGGATGTAAATGTTTGAAGACCTGTGTGCAGAAAGCTCCTCATAAAGGTTTGCCATTGGTCTCTGTAACCCACAACTTCACGAGATGCAAACTATTTCAGCTCGAGTTGTCCAGCTTTACACCCTGCCTCAGGAGAAGTTATTTATTGCTTCATTTTGAGAATTTCATCAGAACTGCTCCTGTTTTGGTGCAGAAGCTGGCAGTGCTGCTCCCAATTAATTCTGAGGGCTTGGACAGGAACGTGAATTTGATGGGGAATTTGGTCGGGGTTCAACAAGATGCCCTTGGCTATCCCCAAGAGACGTGGTTCCAGCTTCAGACCTTGCAGCACACAAATGCATGCGGAAAAAACGAATTCTGCAGTCTTCGGTGGCTTTTTTGTGCTTTCCTTGTGGTGCTGTGCATGCCCGTCCTCTGTCACCAATCCTCAGCTTCCCATGCAGGAGGAATTCCCATCTTGTTCCTTTCCAGCAGCCTTTCAGAGCCAGCACCTCGCAGCTCCATTTACCGAGCGGGTCCCCTCTCTAGCAAGGCACCAAGTCTGAAGGCCTTCAGCAGCCCGTCGTGCCCTCCTTGTTGGAAACAAAATTTTGCAGCTTTTGGGCACGTGTAAGTGCAGAGAGGCTTTCTTCCAGGCCTGAAATTCTGAAAAAGGCAACGTGTTGCTGTGCCCTGCTGGGGTCACGGTGTGGGTGCATGGCAGCAGAAATGGGCTTTTGGGCATCTTCAGCTACAGAACTCCCAGTGCTCATGGGCCAGACCCTGCTGTTGTTGTGTTTCCTCTCTTGTTGTAATTTAGCACATCACACATACCGGCACACAGCTGTACTTCCACTGTATGTGTATTTCTAACAGGTAGAACACAGGGCACAGCTGTGGCAGAACAGCAGGACAGCGTTTTGTGCTCTTTGGGTTCAGCTGTCCAGCTCCGAGGCTCTTCGAGACCCACGTCCAGCTCTCCAGATCTGGAGGTGAACAAATAAAACCAAGCATGGCGTGAAGTACCTCGGCTCAAACATTTTCCTAGCTGTGAGAGAGGAAAAAAACACACACCTGGCACGGCTCGAGCACAGATGCTGACACAGCCCAAGCTGTTCTGGTCTCCAGCAGGTTTTTTGTCCACTGCACATCCCCAGGAGGTCCAGGTCCTGCAGGGACGAGGCTGGGGGGCTCCTGCTGCCTGCAGAGCAGCCCCATGGCCCCGACCTCCCTTTGCTCAGCACCGATCCTGCTCTGCACAGGGAGCCTGCAGCCGGTCCCTTCCCCATTCCCCTTGCTGCCTGCTGTCACCAGCCCCGGCTGCCACTGGCAGTCAATTTGTAACTGCATCAGCGTGTGTATTACCGGTCACATCGATAGCGCAATTAATGTTGAAGTCAATTTTGGTGTTAATTTTAGGCCATGATTAGTGTTGACACTGTGTGTCAAACGAACGGCGTTTATGAGCGCCATGAAAACGAACCTTCGTTAATATCATGTTTTTACTGTCCCTTAATGGCTGCATTAAGGCAAAGAGCTGGTGGGAGAAGGTGTGTGTAAAATTATATATCTAAAACTTGGGCGTAATGTATGTGTGTCAGGCCGTCCTGCCTTGCCGGTGCTATTCAGGGAGCAAATGACATCTGAGCACTGAATCCTAATCACAGTTCGGAACATCAGAAATAATGATCACTTCTGATCGGGGGCTGTGAATAATTCATCCGCTTTGATTTCCACGTTCTGTCCACTGATACTTTTCAAACCAAATGTGTTCCTACAGGAGAATAATGGGCCCACTTCTTATGGAAATACCGTGGCACAAATCATTTTGCCAACATAAAAACAGTTAAATAAGACGGGTCCTGCTTTTATTTTCTCCTCCCTCTCTTCTTCATTCCCGGGCGTGCTGGGAATCGAGCTGTGGCAGGAGGAGCACTTCCAAACTGTGCTGGCTCTTGAAAGCGCCCGGTTTGAAGCCCCCGCCGCTTACCCTCACCCTGTATTGTTCCCACCGCGCTCTTAGGTGATTAGCTCAGCCTGTCTAATTAACCTGGGAACTCTCCAGTTTTTGGCGTGCTGCCGTTAACTTAAGAATCTCATATTATTTTATTTTTTTTTTTCTGCAATAGGAAGCTGTCCTTTGCTTCCCATAAATTTAAACAGAATCTAAACTGGTCATACCAAAAACCCCCGAGTTGTGCCCTGTGGTTTTAGTGACCGGGTAAATGGCACAAAGCAAGCTCTGGACAAAAAGACACGCGGGTTAATCGAGTGATGGGCTTTGAGTTTTACTTTTCTGAAGCAGGCTGAGGTTGTTCCGTATTTCTCAGTCATAAACTGTTTTCAGGAGTTAGCGGTTGCTGTGCCCTGGATGGGCAGTTTTTCTTAGTCTGCTAATGAGAATTAACAAAAAGGATTTTATTTATGAGGGGCCGCATAATCTCAGTCTAGGGAACTATTGCAAAGCCTCCGCTATGATTTTTCTAAATAGGAAATGCTTTTAATTTGGCTGTTTTCTGTACTAACGTCAAAAATCACCGGGCTGGTGAAAGCGAAGAAAATTTCTTACATCGGGACAGGCAGAGGCAGCGGTGGTGCCCACTTTGGGGTTTTAGTTATGGTATGACAGCAGATTAAAAATAAACCTGCAAAGCAGCGATGAGACGAGCTGCGGTAGGCAGCAGGGGCTAGGTGGGCACCCTCTGTCTCTCCGAGGCTAATCCTGAAACCTTTGACTTGGGAGCTGCAGACTTCCCTAACCTGCTGTGTCTAATTGCGAGCCTGCCCCTAGTTGAGAGTCAGGTCAGAGACACGACGGGCAGCCCCCAGCATCTCTTTTCCCGCAGCAGTTAGGTCGGAAGGACAAAGCTTCTGTTTCTTCTCCCTTTTTCACCTCTGGTCTTTCTTTTTCTGCTATGAAAGTCCAATAATAGAGGAGCAGAAGTCCGAGAAACCCCTCTGGCTATGTAAGGTTATTTGGGATGAATTGGGCTGCTCTCCCAGACTCTGGCCCAGTTGTCTGCGTGCCCTTGGTCTCTGTACTGAGTAACTTCTGGTCTATGTGCCTGACCACAGCCGCATCCAGTTGTTTTACAACATTAAAACTTTTCCCTTTAATTTTGCAATGATCCTGGAATTTCAGCAAGGCATCCTCTGACCTGTAGGGATTTACGCTCTGTGTATCTCCCTCTTCCAAACACTGCAGTTGGGTGCTAGGATGTAAGGGTAAATCTGCAAATATTCAGAAGCAAACAAATGAATCCCATGGAAGTGAGACCAAGGAGAAGGGAAGCACCGTCTTGCTGCTCACCTCTCAGACGGGGAGGAGGAAGGGAGGGATCTGTCGGTAGCCGGCTGTGGTATTTTTGGATTGCTGCCTGCTTTACTTCCAATGACCCTTTGATTAATTCCCCCGTCTTTTTATTTTTTTTAATGAGCCTATTATGGCATATCTTATTGCAGATGCTGATTGGATCTCGACTGTGTATCGTGCCATTTTGATTTGGATTAAATGGCACATATCTATCTGCTGCTTCTCCCCGCTCCCCCTCCCGATTTAGTTCATCATGTGCAGAATTCAGAGGCCCCGCAATGAGAGCTTCAGCCCTCCTGATTGCAGAGGCTGTGCAATCGGCTTGAGGAATGTGTACTCAGAGCTTATGATCCTTGGGCGAGCGGGGACTGGGTGATGCATGTGGCTTTCAGGGGACGCTGCGATTTCCATCCCTTAATGCCTTCCAGGGTGGCCAGCTCCCCAGCGCGGCGACACGCGGCCGTTCGGAGATGGAGACGGGGGGTACAGATGCCGCTCGTCGCCATAAGATGGGCCAGAAGAGATGATCTGGTGGTTTTAAAGAGAAAAAAAAAGAAAAATGCAGCTAAAAGCATTGCTTACCCTGGCTGGTTTGGGAAGAAACTGCTGCAGAATCTGGGAGGGAAAAGGGAAAGAGGCAAAGGAATGAAAGAAAGACAAATAAATAAAGGGGGATAGCTATGAAATAAAAGGGTTATTAATAGTGCCCCTGAGGGGCTCGAGCCCTGCCAGCTGTGCTCTGTGCGGGCAGCGCGTTGGAGCCGCTGGTAGCACAGCTCCCCAGGACAATTCAGAAATGCAGCGTCCGTGAGGGACATGGGCCTCGTGTCAGTCCCTGCTTCCACATCCTGAACGTACGTAATGACTTCTTGTTGTCCTCTGCTCCTTGATTGCAGATTGGGATGGTAGCTTGGAAAATGACCCTCAAGACCCCCGAGTATCCAGAAGGCCGCGATATCATTGTCATTGGCAATGACATTACCTACCGGATCGGTTCGTTCGGGCCCCAAGAAGACATGCTGTTCCTCAGGGCTTCGGAGCTTGCCCGAAGCCATGGCATACCCCGCATCTACGTGGCTGCCAACAGTGGAGCCAGGATCGGCTTGGCCGAGGAGATTCGGCACATGTTCCACGTGGCGTGGGAAGACCCGGATGACCCATACAAAGTAAGGAGGCATGGGAGTAAGAGGATCAGCCCAGCACATAACCTTTATTATACACAGCCTCTCAGAAGCTCAGAAGCTCAGAAGCTCAGAAGTGAGCTGCGTGCTTGCTGGGCTGTTAGCTCCAAAGTTGGTATGGGGTCTCTCAGGCAACAGGATGGGCATCCAGAATGAATTAGTGCTAAGTGTTGAAAGCAGCCCTGGCTTTCACTGACCTCAGCTGGAGCTCTGAGGTTGAGACAGGATGCCTCTATCACTCTCAGTATCTGTTCCCTTGAAACTCTCTCTTTGGGTGGGTTACTGGGGATTGGGAAGGGCCTACCATTGGGAATGAGATGAACGAGCTGTTTTTTGCCTACAGGGATACAAATACTTGTACCTGACGCCTCAGGACTACAAAAAAGTCAGTGCTCTGAACTCAGTTCACTGTGAACATGTGGAGGACAACGGAGAGTCCAGGTAAGCACAGACATGTCAGAATGAAAAGCTTTCTGCTCATCCTCGGGTGCATGAGAAGGCGATGCGTGTCCTGTCCTTGTCTTCAGCTGGAAAGCTGTAGCTCTGTGTTATCAGGACATGGAGCAGCAGAGTACAAAGTCGTGTCGTGCGCTGCCCTGCTGGAGGTAGCGCTGTGCTGGCACTGTGCTGGGGTCCAAGCTGTCCCCAAGGATCCTGCAGTGGTAAAAGCTCTAACAGCAGGATGATGATTCCTGCCCAGAAATGAATTTTGAAAACTACTTTTCTGGTAGACTCCAGAGTAAGGACAGAAGAATCCATGAGTGAGGCCAAGGCCTCCATGCGTTCTGGAGGGGAAGAAAAAAGTAAAGAAAAGAGACGCGTTGTAATCTCTTGTCCTATTTTTTTGTTCCTTTCGGCTACATTCTCTTCCTTTCCTGCCCTTTTTTCTATAATCAGACTGCTCCTCACGTCCTGTGGGAATGACAGAGTGCTTTTCATGGGATTCCTCTCCCCTGGCATTTGTTCTTCGCAGCGCTGCTCTGACTGCGCATACATCGGGCTGTTCGTGGTGCTCAGCGAGGCTGCAGAATGAGCTCGTGTACTGGTCCTGGATGGGTTTTATGCACATTATTCTTCTGAGCCTTAATGATATTTAGTCACTTTTCATTTTCGTTGTAGCAAACCGGTTCAGCAAATCACTGGACCTTGTGACTCAAAGGCTGTATGTGTCTCCCTCAGGTATAAGATAACAGATATTATCGGGAAGGAAGACGGACTTGGAATAGAGAACCTCAGAGGATCTGGCATGATTGCTGGAGAATCATCTTTAGCCTATGACAGTATTATCACCATCAACTTGGTAATCCCCCACTGCTTTCTGTTCTTCAAACTGTATCATCTATTTCAGCTAAAAATCCTGTAGTGCTATCCAGAGATACATCTGGGATCAGCCTTTTGGTTGATGTAAATTGGCTCCTGTAGGCTTTGAGCAACACTATTTGCACCGTTACGAGGCTGGATCCATCTCAAACTAAATTTAGAGCACTTTTAGAAACAGCCATTTGGCTTCATGTCTGCTCAGTCTATAAGTTACTGCTTCTCCTCGTTTTTAAATAAAATACACACATGTTCAGCTAATGTGTTTTTACAAAACAATAGGTCTGGAGTTCTGCAATGTAGATTTTATAACCTTGTAATACAAACACAACTAGTTTTATCTAGACATCTGAATCAATAGGTTTTGGCTGTGTGGTAGGACAGAAATCAATGTGATTTTTTTTCTTTCTTTTTTTTTTTTTAAGGTTACATGTCGGGCCATTGGAATTGGAGCTTACCTTGTTCGGCTCGGGCAGAGGACTATCCAGGTTGAGAACTCTCATATAATCCTGACCGGCTGCGGAGCTCTGAACAAGGTAAGTTTTTTACATTTCAGTCTTCAGAGCCATCTGAAGTGAGTGGCTGTTTCTCTGAGTTCTTTCTTTGATATATAAGGAGCTGGCAGCACTGTTGTTCTGGCGGGTTCCTTTTGCTGTTAGCTTCTGGAAGAGCTGTGAAGGGGAATCTCAGAGGCTGAACCTACCCTGGTTAGGCTCCTGATCAAAACGAGAGATGACACAGGGCAGATCTGGGAAACTTTAATGATTTTTTCCTTTATTTTTTTTTTTTTTCTGGTGAGAAAGCAGTCCTTTCATGCGCCTGTTTCTCTTGACAAGAGCCACTATTCCAGGCATCCTGGTAGGAGATTGGCAGGGGATGCAGGCAGGACCGCAGAATAAGGGCTTGAGCATGAACCAGGTGAAGGAGAAGGAGAAAAAGCTTTTAACATGGGCTGTGTGCACTGACTGAATGACACAAGTAGAGAAGCCCACCGACCGGGCAGCATCTTCTCCCACCCACTGTGTACTGTGATAGGGGAAACAGGGTTGTTGCCAGTGTCTGGAAGAACGTGTTTTGAAATCCATGGGCCAGAATCACCATGAACTTTGTGTTAACACTGAGGAAGCACCGGAGCCTGGGGAAGAGTGTGTGAACGGTGATTTTCAAGGGGTCAAACCTGCTGGAAATCTCAGCTGTGCAGGGCAGGGGGGAATAACTCAGGCTGGAAGCAAACTCACAGCTTTCCCTACTAAAGTGGCTCTTTTTTTTTTTTCTTTTTCTTTTTTTTTTTCCCCCACCAGAGGCGATTTTTCTCCCTTGCTGCCCCAAGCCTATTAATATCACAGCCCCCGGCTCCTTGTCTGTCGCAGACACGGCTCGCAGCCGACTCCGCTCTCGTCCCTCTCAGCGAGGGCTTTGTTTACGGGAGAGTTGGGATTGTGCGGGCGCGAGTGCCCTTCCCCATTGTGCAGCTTTGTTCTCAGGCACTCTCCAGCACCTGGGGTGGTTGTGCTTCATCGCAAGCTGCGTTTCAAGGAGTGCCTGCCCGACAATGGGAGATAAAAGGAAAATAGTCTCTCGTTGAATTATTCCCCTGAATAAAGGGGGCTCTGCAGAGAATGAAGCATTGATCCTATCAACTCCAGGATGCAGTACCCTCAGTTAGATCTCTTACACACATCACACACACCTGCATCAATGGAAGGAAAAGAGGCATTTGAAGATCCATCCTTTAAAAAGAGATTGAGTCAGTTTAGTGCTTGCTGAAGTGGAGTATGTTGCCTGATTCCAGCTGTCATTTGTTGGGGATCGGGGTCCTGCAGAGTTTCCCAGATGGCACAGGCAGTCTGTTCAGTCCTCCGCTCCCGCTCCCTTTCGAGGTTTAACTGCACTCTCTGCCCATGGAGAGAATGTTGGTTTCTCTAGGACTACTGTAATCTCACTAAATTTTTGGCACTTAAAAATTAAGGATTTAGTCTAAATTAAGCAGCTGACATCTGTCAGGAGGCAGAGGCAGAAGGAGAAGCTTTCTGGGGCTGACTTAGCCCATCCTATGCCGAGGACTCCAGCGGGCTGAATCACTCCGTGTGCCCTTTTTGCTACCTCCATGCTCTGCTGGAAAGGCAGCTAATGTTGTGTAGGCACTGAACCCCTTCCTGCCGAGAGGTCAGGCAAAGGAGGAACCTACTGCACCTTATCCAGCTCTCCCAGTGAGAGGACTAAAGCCCAGAGCCACCAGCAAGTTGACCTGTCCGTGAACAGCAGGAGATTGGGAGCCCCCCTCAGGGCTGGGTGCTGTGGGGTGTCCTGGTGCACACGAGCTCCGTTTTTAAATCCCTGCAGTTCTGGTGAGAGTTTCCTGAATGGATCCAGCTGTAACCGTGTCCCAGAGGTACGACAGAGCGAGGTGACCTGGTGCTAGCCTGAAATGACCAAGCTCGTTCCAGCTGAGATCTGACGCGGGGTGTGAAGCACACGGTGCACGCTAACAGCTTGCATCGTCCTGTGATGGAGGCACAATCCGCTTTGGATTGCACTCCCTCTCCCTGTCCTTATATCTAACCCGTTAAATGCTTTTCCTGTGGCTATAGGAGGACATTGGTTTGAATTTTCTGTTGGCTGGAAGTCAGGTCTCTCTCAGCCAGGGGCCAATTAAGCCGTCCTCCCTTGGAGGGATGCAGAGGTCCTTCGGGCACGAGGCGTGATGCGTCTTGTTCTTTCCTGCCAGTGCATGAATAAGGCTCCAGAAGGGTCTGGTGCTGGAAAGCTGTTGTGGTTTTTCTCTGTGGAGCAGCTGAGCCTCGCTTCTTGATCCCTTGGATGAGATGCTGGGAAGGGCCCTGCGCAGGAAGGCAGCGCTCCTGGGTGCCAGTGCGAGGTCACCCACCCGAGGGGCAGGGTCTCAAGGAAAGGTCGTGCCTGAGACAAAGATTTGGGCTTTTTCATCGCTGACTTTAATTACTGCCTTCAAAGAAGGTGTTGTATGAAACTCATCCGTGGCCTCGTGCCTGCACACGTACCTTCAAAATGTCTTCTCTCTGTAAGAGAGCGTGCCGTGCCAAAATGTTTCTGCAGCAGTGGAGACAATTAGGCTTGCAGAAAGCAGTGAGGTGTTGTTTTATTTTTTCTGGAAAGTTGTTTGTTTTTTTTTATTTTCCCGTGAAATATTGGGTTCTTTCCAGTTCACAAGGGGAGCAGAGGAGGACTGTGAGAAACATTACGTGCCGGCAGATCCATTGCCGGTCTCGTTCATTATGTAAAACCAGCCTGAGGGTTTGGGTGCAGAGGGAAGGGTCCAGCTGCCAGCCCCAGCCTGCAGCCTGTAACTTAGCGATGAGCTCAAGGTCACGATGGTTTCCAGCCGGAGCTGCTGCCTGGCTCTGCAGCCCGGTGCCGGCGTGCGGGCTGCGTGCCGTGCCCGTGTCACCGCCGCGTCAGGAGAGAGGCACAGCCCGCTGAGCCGCCTGCCAGGTGGGTTTAGGGATTTGCAGCCCCTCTGCCTGTCTGGGGGACGGGGGAACTCCGGGAGGTTCCCCGTGCTCTCGATTAAGCCGTCTTTGTTTGCAGTCCGGACCTAGGGGCAAGGGAGGGAGCGGAGGGAAAGGTGTGATGCCCCGCGGCACGGCCGGTGCTCGGCGTGCGGGGCACCGGGGCTGCATTTCATCCGTACCCCTTTTGTCTTCCCCGTTGCATTTCAGCAGGGGGTGGAGAGGTGGAAATGACATTTCATTCCTCTCCTGCGAGCGTGTGCGCGCGCCTGTGCTGAGCCCGCTGACCCCCCTGAAAATTGAAATAATGATAATGCGCGTCTCCTGACTGCATCAAAGTATCAGCACATCAAAAGCCAGGAGGCATGAAATGCAAATGATAAAGTGAAAGCAGATGGATTGTGCATGATCGCCTGATGCCCAATGAATTTTAAAAGGTGCTGGTTCACATGGGGAGAGGGGCTGAAATAAACACGTTATCCCTGCAATTTTTTTTTGTTCTTGCCGCTCACTCCTGACAATATTTTTTCACACTTCAGCGAGCAGCCACTCCATCTCCCTCCCTCCCTCTCCCTCTCTTTCTCTCCCTCTCTCTCTCTCGCTGTCTACCTCACACACGTCTCGGGTCATGTCGCCGCAGCTCCGGTGGAAATAATAAGATATAAACCACGAGGTTGTTATTTGCATAGAAATAGCATGGAGCCCCAGGCAGCATGGGAGAAGGACACAGAGATCATTTGTCTAAAATTTTAATGAAAACTTTTGCTGAGGCAGAGATTTTTTTTATTTTTTTTTTTAACTTTCACTGCCTCCCCCTTTTTCCACCCCCGTACCTGCCTCCACCTCCCTCGACTCCCGTTCCTCGTCACCAGCTCAGCGCGGTTTCCTGCGAGGTGGGTGACGTGCTGCTGCTGTGCCCTACCCACCAGCTAATTTCCAGATTTCCAGCAGTTTCCTTCCTAGCAGAAGCAGGCTGCAGAGCCCAGCGCTCCCCATTTATGCTCTGCTCCCACGGTTCAAGCTTCCAGGCCTGCCTTTCCTTTCCGTCCTCACTGGGATGTTCCCAAGGCTGTTGCTGACCTGCTTTTGATTGCTTTGCTCCTCCTCGTCTGTCGTGTTTGAAAGAAGTCCCATCTTTAAGGCTGTTTCCTTAATGCAAACAAAGAGTGGCTGTCGGTCACACCCATGCCCATCCCATGAAGTGTTTCATGCCCAAAATGTGTCCCCATGGCACCTGGGGGCTGCCTCTGGTTCAAGCCAAGATCTGTCACACTCTGCCTGCTGTCCCCAAAGATCTTCTGTACCTTTCTCAAGTTCTTCCCTTGCCGTGGTGTGCTCCCTACTCTGACCGTGTGGGTGAGTGAGAGCAGCAAAAGGACTTCTTTCCTAAAAAAAACAAAGTTCTTCCTTTTATCGTAGTACATTTCCCCCTGAAGGAGGAGGCTGTGGATCATGGGAAGAGCGGTCAGAGATGTCAAGAGCGAGGAGTCCACGTAGCAGAGGGGTGGGAGATGCACGGGTGAAGTGGTTGAGGCTATGGACACCGACTGGCAAGGAGGCATTGCTGGAGAACAGCTTTAGGAGGGACGTGTCGGTGAGGGGAACCGATCAGTGGAGGCTTCGTGGTTTGCTAGTGCAATATGGCAATAGCTGAGAAACCTCAAAGGCTTTAAAGACAGCGACTGTCCAATGACCTTCCCTGGGTACATCTCCCAGCAGTGCGGGCGTCACCGAGCGGGGTCAGGGCACAGCAGGGTGCGTGCGTGGGGGTGAGTCCCCGAGGACTTGGTGATACACCAGACCACTGTGAGGATTGGTTTGACAATCAGCATTGAAAACCCAGCACCCCAACAACCACTTCAAGAATCTCCTTGTCTTATCCTGCCGGCTCGGCTCTGAGGCTGATGCGTGAGGAGCAGGAAGCTCCCACAGCCCAGCCCGCCCGTCTCGGGCGAGTGATCAGTCGTCAGCATCGCAGGCGGCAATATTTACCCTTCGGTTTCACAATCTGGAAAAATAAATAAAAGCCCGGTGAGATTGATGCTGTTCGGGGGGTTTTGCTGTAAAATACAGAACGCGAAAGGCTCTGTTTTTGAGATTCGAGGCAGGGACAGCTCAGTATCTGCTCAAGATGACTCCCAAGTCTTGGATTAGATCAAAGCAATCATGTGAGAGCAATCATGTGAGTTAGAACAGCAAGTGCCATCCCTGTCATTCAAAGAGGCATTATAATTATTAATGCATGATATGAATCTTTCTGTAGTGGCACAGCAAGACTATTAGGAAGATACGTATGGGCGCGGGGTGCTGGGGAATGCTAATCAAACAGGGCCTAAGCAGTGCCAGCCAGGGACTGGTGCTGCAGCAGCGCTGGACGCCGGCTCCTTGCCCTTCCCCTCGCTCCGAGGCTGCTCTGCTCTCAGCCCCGGTGCTGGGGGAGGCCGGGGGGGTCCCTCTGCTGCCCTGGGTGCTTTCCAGGGTGGCTTCTTGGGTGGGGGCTGCTTCCCTCGGCTCTCTTGGAGCTGGTGCAGGAGCCCAGGGTGCTGCTGGAGGCCCCCGGGCACAGGTCCTCATCGCTCACACCCCAGCAAAGGCAGTCGGGTGTGAGAGCCGAGGTCAGAGCCGAGCTCCTGGCAGGGGCAGGCTCAGCCCCACGGTGAATTCGTCCCTGCTGCTGCCCCTGGGTGTCAGCACAGGCTGGGGGCAGTCCTGGGGACACGAAGGTCTTCGCTCCATGTGGAGAAGGTAATGCGAGCAGGGTGGATGCCCGGGCTTCAGACGAGTGCAAGGAAACAAACACCAGCCTCCATTTCTACATTTTATTTTTAATTGCCTTTCTTTAAGTGGTGATATTTGTGTATTGTTCCCATTAGAGACAATTTACGTTCCAGACATCGCATTATTGGTCCCTTTATGTTTGCTTAGGGAAGAAGGTCTAATAGATTTCTGTTGACTTTTTTTTTCTCCCTCCTTCTATCATTTTTAATACAGATCCTGATCAGTTTATCTACGTGGACGGGGCTTGTGCAGTGTGGGCGGGCTGTATTTATTCCCACTAAATAGGAGCTGAGCGTATCGGCACGTATTCTGCCTGCGCCTTCCAGAGAAACACCCGTGTATTTAAAACCTCCTTTCTATTTAATGGAACAGAAATTACATCCTGGTTTCTGGTGATTCTGTAGGACGTGTTTTTACTGGTGTGCTGGGTCCAGACATGTCACTGGAGCTGAGTGGAAGGAGGCATCTTCCAAATGTGCCCCAGCATACCCGGTCCTGCCCTCCCCTCTCTCAGGCTGTCCCGAGGAGGGTATCAGGATCTGCCTCTGGCTCTTTTCTACCGTGACTTGCAGATAAATTTTCTGCCATTCTGGATGCTTGGGTGGGAACTCTAGGAACTGCATTGGGAAATTGTCAGATATTTTATGATCAAGCCCCAAACCGTGCTGCAAAGTGAACAAAGTCTCGTTGTCCTGCTGAAAGAGGAGCCTGTGCTGGAGCCTGTCCCCTTGGAGGGGGTCTGGCCGAAAGGCTGCTCTTGGGGCTCAGAAGGTGACCAAGGGAATGACCAAACCCAAATCTTCAGCATCACGGAGACGATCATTAATGCCGTTTATAGGGCTGGTGCCTGGAGCAGGGAACCCCTAACTGAGACAGATGGGATTTACGAGCGGTCGGACCATGTAGAATAGGGGGCTGTAATTTGAGTTTGCAAAGTATATTGAGTCCTTTTGATTTACCACAGACTGATGGAGTGACCTTGAACAAAACATGCGGTCTCCCTACACCGTGAAAGGAGAGCTAGGCAGGAATTTTTCGACAAGACATTTTTCATTTGAGAATGCCAGTCCGCTGAAACGGGAACTCTTTGGGAAAAAAAGTATCGGTTTTGATGAATTTCTCATTTGAATTTTTTCTTTTTGTCAAATGAAAAGCTCTTTTTTCTTTCCAACTGATTTTTCATTCCGAATTAACTTTTATTTCTAATACCTACAATAAATACTTCAGAAGTCAGAAGCAAACGTCCTGGCCCTGCCTGATACTTGCTCAGATCTCGAGATCGCAAATTTTGATTTTCTGTTCCAGAAGAGGAAGCTTTCAAAAATCCCCGTAAATTCTTGCAAGATGGAGCAAGCTGTTTCCTCCCACTCCCATTTCATGTTGCCAGCTGCCTTAGTAAGGGGCTTTGGGATCTTCAGGCACAAGGTGCCTCCGAAGGCAGCTGGATGTGCCTTCCCCTGCTGCCTCCGAGGTGCCGTGCAGGTGCTTCTTCCCCTTCCCCCTCCGTCCTCACTGAATTAAAGCAAGGAAAGGAGCCCACCGGCCAGACCTGCTCCTGGATTTGCAGTCAGTAGCCATCTCCAATAACCATCAGGCTGTCAGCGTCCCCCCCACCTCCCCCTACCTCCCACCTCCCCCATCACTCACCAAAGGAAAAAAAGAGCCGGAGCCACAGCTCGAAATATATCATGCAATAGTGTATCATGAATTTCTTGTGAATCACATTGGTGAAGCAGGTTTATTTATTTCTGAGACTTTAAATCAATACAAAGTAGGTCTCTTAGTTCTGAAGCTGGGATGGAGTGTGAAAAAATGAGCCCATTGTACTCTTAAAACTTTGGGGAAAGGAGATGACAGCTATATAATTCCATTTACCAGGCACTAGGGGCTTTAATGTGAAGGTGACAGGGAGCTCTTTGTGCATTTAGAGCACCATATCTTCTAAATAAAAGATCTGTAGACTTGATAGTGGAGTATAGCTCTGACTTTAATAATCTCCAAGCATTAGACCGAGCCAATATGTTCCCAAGTCAGAAGGGTCCCCCACCGAACGCTCGTAAATTAAAAGTGCAGGAGCTGCACACGGGCCTGGATTAGAAATGCAAGAACTGCAGCCCCTGCCTTCCCGGGCAGAGGAGGTGTCTGTGCTCCCTCGCCTTGTCTGCAGGATAAAGGCACGGCAGCAGCTCTGCCCCGGGCACGGCTCCGGCTGGCACCCGTCCTCGCTGGGCTCCCCTGCTCGCTGCTGCTGCTCCTCTGCCTCGGAGGACGTGATTTGGGGGGAGGACGGAGCCGAGAAATGAACGCCCAAAGATCTGTTGAGGCTTGGCTGCACGTAACAGCAGTCAGGTTTTAAGTTCCTGCATTGTGTTTTCTGATGAGACATTCGTTCTGATCATTTCTGCCTGTTTATGAAAAATAGGCTATTTATAGTACGTGCGTGCGCCTTTTCTGCTTCAGGTTTCTGGCAGATAATATAAATTGTGGGCTGGGAATTGCAATTATTGAAATTATTTGGATAAAAATCTGGCACTTATATTCGATATAAACACATGATATGCTCTGAATAATAACGGCACTTATGTTACATAATGATTCCCATTCAAGCCCTCTGCTGTCATTTTTGCAGATCTTTCATCTCTGATGAAACGTGCCAGCCCAGCCAGCCCCGCGGTGCCTGTGTCCGCTAACCGGCAGCTCGGTCGCTAAAAAGGAGCACCCCAAAAGCAGCTGCACATCGCAGCATAGAGTGCTCAGAGGTGGTTAAGGTGCCTGTGACGTGCCTACAGACCTGCTGAGGATGGTCTTTAGAGGCTAAACGGGCTGCTGGAGTGCTGGCTCCCCTTTGTACTCTCCAAAAGATCCTCTAAAGTAAAACGGGGTGGCCCACAGCAGCGCTGAGAATGGCTTTTGGAGGACCCGCTGAAATAGATGTTGGCAGTGCTCCGTGTGGTTTGTAAGCACGTGGCATCAAAGGTTGTGTTACCTGCAAATGGTGTGTGTCCCTACAGCCCGAGCTGAGCTCTGACACGTGCGGTGCTGCATCGAGCCTCTCCTCCTGCCCAATTCATTGCTGTCCTCATCCTTCTGCCGAGATGGAGGCACACGGGAGGCGCTTTGTCTTGTGCACCTCTTAAATGCACAGCTTTCTGCTCTCCTGAGAGATTTGTCTTTGGGAGCACAGGAGGGGGAAGCAGAGCGGCTCACCTGAACCCCTCCTGGGGCTGGAGCGAGCCCACCCCTTCTGCGCACGCGTTCGGTTGCTAAATCGGAGCCTTGGGTAAGCCTCGTGCTAACGCTGCTCCCAGCTCCGCACCTCCCCGGCCAGCCCACGCTCAAGGGCTTGAAGTTTCCCCTTCGGACAGGTCAGATCCTGGTTGTAGCCGATGTAACCCTGTGCTGCCTTTCCTGCTGTGAGTTCACATCTAGCATTCCCTCTCTAAGCAAGGTGGCGACGTTTCTGGAGCCACTCGTGGCTCCGCTGGCCGCGTGGCTCACTGGGGGCATCCAAATCCTCTGAGTGCAGCAGCAGCTCGGGGCCTCTCCGGCAGATGTGTTCTCTTTCACCCTCGGATATTTTCTTGCAGAAACATTTATACAGCAATATGCATTGCACCATTTAAAATTGTTAATTGGAGATTGAATTACTTGTCAGCCTTTAAAAATGTAGTCCTCGGAGGTCAGCGGGGAGGTGGTTAGCGGGGCTGGATGGATGAGCCATCGCGCTCATTTTTTTCTCAAGCCCAAACATCAGTGCCTGCAAGCTGCCTTAGCCCTTCGGTGCCTTTTAACCTCTGGCACCCGATTGGGGCTGAAGCTGGGGGGGGCAAAACAAACCGACAGGGTCTCCGATCACCCCGGAGAGGAGAAGACACGGGGACAGCGCCAGCCGGTGGCATCCCTGGAAGAGCCCCGCTGCGCCTGGCCCAGCACTGGGATGGAAGCAGCTGGCTTGGCGTTGGGGCTGTGAGTAATCCCGCTCTGCTTTAGGGCTGTGCTCGTCCCTCCTGCTGCACACGGGAGCAGCACACACACGTCCAGACGCAGACGGAGGCGGCACAACTTCCCAGCGCGGCTCGGGAGCTCGCAGCCTCGGCTGCCGAGTAAATTCTCGCCCGCGCGGCGCTGCAGAGGGATTTCGTTCGCGCAGCCCCTCACAATGCTCTGCCACTTCACTGAAATGTCTGGAGCACTCGGGAAAAGGAGCTGCATATTTATCTTGATCTCCAAAAGGGGATTTAAGGGCGAGAGCAGGCGGTATATTAGGCTGTTTTCATTGCCTGTCAGCGCTGGTAAACCTGAGCTGTCTGCGGTGTCTCCAGATAAGCAGCGGCAGAGGCCCATTTTGCATGTACATACGTTTGCATTAGTTCATAGATGGGGAGTTTAAATCCTCTTTATTTTTATTTTCCTCTGTGGAAAGCATTTAGCGAGACTTGTGTCTGGCATCTGGAGGCCCGTGCTTTCCTTTTCTTTGAGCCTAGATCTGCGCTGCTGTCCTTCTGCCCTGCCTCTTCGTGATGCTGACTGAGTTTGAGGAAGAGGAGGGTGTTAGAGCTTGGGAGGCAGCGCCAGGGACTGCTCCGTGCAGGGCCACGGTGCTTGTATTGCCTTCCAAATCGCTGGGCGAGTGCCACAACTTCTGTATCTAAGCCTCGGCTGCCATCTGTCTCGCAGGGACTGTTGTGAGGATCGCCCGGTGCCTGGGAAATGCTGAGTCCCGTGAAACGTCAGATCACGGGGCTTTTTTTCTTCCAAAGAGGAAAAAAATAGGGACTTGGCAAATGTCCCTTAGGCGATGCTTTTGGAGGACACAGAGCCGTGACCCCAGCCGCGATGACCTGGTGTGCAGGAAGGAAGCTCACGGGTCCAGCAGCATTTTGCAGCCAGCTCAGTAGCCTCATTTCCCATCCCGTTAGCACCTTCCTGCTTTCTGCCCCAAAAGCTGAGTTCTGAGAACCGTGGCCTTCCCCTGCACCCGTGGGTGAGATCGGTCAGGTCCTGAGCACTCAGAGCAGGAACTCGCTCAGGCACCGCTCCTACGGGGTCGGGGCTGCCCCCACCTCGGGGCTGCTCCTCTCCCAGCCCCTTTTCCTAAAACGAGCTGCACTGGTTGCTCGCTGGGGGAGGACAGGTTGTTTGCGTGTGTTTGAGGGGTTTTTAAGATCTAAATGAAGCAGGTATGTAATGCCCTCTGTCTGTTGGAAAGACTCAACCCATAAAAATAACAAACGGCATGTATTTGCTAGAATGTCAAAGTTATGAGTTTATTTTGTAATGATGTGCTCCTGCCTTCATGAGGTAAACTGGCCGTGGCAGAGGTGTTATTAGTAATATGGACTCAGTGGAGCAGAAAGCCGAGTGACCGAGAGATCAGTGTATCAGTCAGGGAGAGGGCAAATGGAAAGAGACAGCGGGAGAATGAGAAAAGAGCTGCGCTGCCTGGGCTCAGATTAGAGATGGAGCCGTGCGAGAGAATTGCAAGTCCAGCACTCAGCCTCATTCCTCCTGCTCTCTCCGAGGAGCCGGTGGGGCTTTGTCTTTGCCATACCCATCCCCGTGCAGCACCGTGGTTTTCTCCCCGGGTGGAGGTTTGAGCGGGTCCCGTCCACCAGGCCCCATAGCGGGAACAATTTTGGCTCAGAGAGCTGAGCTCGGGTCAGCCCTCAGGAGACTTGTTGATGTGTCAGCTCACTGCTGGCTAGGAAGGGTAAGAGATAGAGCTGCCTGCTGCCTTCCCACGTGGTGTTTCCCTTGGAAATCCAAACCTGAAGATCTTACCCACGTGCAGGGCTTGGGAGCAGTTTGCTCTGCCCTTTGGTGTCATCGTGTTCATGATGTGCTGCAGGGACGGGCTTGTGTGCCATCTCCTTACTCAACACCTCCTTGCCACATCTCCTCCTCTGACGTTTTCCCATTTTTCTTTTGAAAGGTGCTTGGACGGGAGGTTTACACCTCCAACAACCAGCTGGGTGGCATCCAGATAATGCACAACAACGGGGTGACGCACGGCACCGTGTGCGACGACTTCGAAGGAGTCTACACCATTCTGCTGTGGCTTTCCTACATGCCAAAGGTAATTCCTGGCCCTGCAGGAGTGTGGTGGGGCACCACCTGTTTATTCACTGTGTTCACAGGGGTTTGGGGGTAGGGGAGGGTCTCTGAATCTATGTTTTTTTTTTCTGTGCTTGTAGCAAAATGGCTTAAGGTCGTGGTTGATGCTGGTGGGCATTATGGTACTGAAATCTACAAAGCCATTTTTGACCTAAGGTGCTGCCAAAACCTGGATGAGGGGCAGTGTGGCACTGCCACATGTGTTGGCACATCTCCCCCCAGCGTGCTGTCCTTAGTGCTCTGGGTAGCGGGATTTGGTGTCAGTGGTGCATCGTCTCTTACTGAAAAGGCTCTAAAAGCTCCTCTCGGAGGCAGTAATTTGTGGGAGCTGATGGATGTTTGTAGGCTGCTCTGCAGCCAGGAAGGAGCAACAAGACCACGCAGGTCACCTTCCTGCAGGACAGAGCGCACGGATTGAGTCGGGTGGCCTGGGTGCTTTTAAAAATTAAATCGCAACCCCTTGCTAATGCTGGCAATCCTGAGGTTCAAGAGCAAGGAAAGCACAACGCATGCAAGATGATGCTGAAGGAGGGGCTGTGGAGCACCCTGGAAGTTCCTTCAGGCTCTTGCTGAGATCCCGTGTGGCCGGGCTGTACCTTGGGGGGAAGGAGGACTGATGAGCTGCTTTACGGTCAGTGTTTGGTGGGAGAATGACTTCCTTCAATATTTTTCTTTTTCCTTAGAGTGTATACAGCCCTGTTCCTATCCTCAAAGTCAAAGATCCTATAGACAGAACCATAGACTATATGCCTACCAAGACTCCCTACGATCCTCGCTGGTTGCTGGCTGGCCGCCCAAATCCAAGTGAGTGCAGCTGTGGTGGTGGGGACGTGTCCTGAAGTGTCTTGTGTCAAGGCTTCATCAAGGATTCGTGTCTCTTACTGCTTTGTCAGTGGTCCAATTTTGACATTAAATTGTTGATATTACTCATGGTAGCCTATGGCATAATTGGAATTACAAAGCCTGGAGAATTAAAGTACATCAGCAAATGAGGCAGGAGGCCCCGAGTGCTAACCCCGCAGATCTGGGTTTTTCTTCGACTCAAGACGAGTGCATTTTGAAGCTTGAACCTCTCTGCTGTGTCTTGAGATGCTCTAGATCTGCTTCTAGACTTGAAGTATTCCTTTCTTCTTCCTGTCAGCAGCCAGGTAGCCCATCCAGTGCAGCTAATCCTAAAGGACAAAGCTGGCTGGGATGGGGAGAAAGCCTGAGGCCTACAGACCGAATATATTTCAGAACTTATAAACTACTTAGTTCTGAGAGATTTAAATGTAATATATAAAAATAACATGTAAATAATGAGTGCTTGAGAACATTTACAGGTAGTAGTTAATTTTATAGACTTTCTTTTTTATGGTTCAGTGGAAAGTGCATGTAGGAAGGTGTTTCTGGTAGAGGAATCACAGAGCATTCCTGCAGAGCTCGGTGAGTAATTACATCGGGAACACTGCAAACCACTGAGCCCCCACACATGCTCTTGGGGTTGTGCAGCCTGTGTACGTACAAGCTGCAAACTGGGTGACCATTATGCCTGCCGTTATTAACGAGTTTGGGGGGCTAAAATGAGATTTGTGATAAACTAAGTTTTCTGGTTTTGGATAATATTTTTTCATCATCTCTCATGTAATTCATCCAGCTGTCTGAGTGCAGCAAACGCTGGCTTCCAAATCGAGTGACTTCAGATTTTAATTTAGTGGAAGCGTTAAGGAAAGCAGATGATTCCCTGTGATAAGTTAAAGCAGATATCTCCTAGGTGAAAAGTTAAAGCCATTTATTAGAGGAGATATTGCCGTGATATTCTTCAAACTGACGCCCGACACGAGGCCAGAATCTAAACGATCAGCTTTGGGCTCACGATAAAGAGATAATTTTGAAATGGATGGTCACATTTTACAGTGGGGCCACAGAGGCAAGGAATGTAGAACACAGTAATTACAAGTTTGGTCTTGATAAAACACTCTCCATCCTGTTTAAGTCAGCAGAGGTTAGCTTGCTTGGATCTCCACTTTTAATTGGTTTTGGACTTGGGTTTGCAGAAGCAGAGGTGCTTGTTCAGATTAAAGCATTCCTCAGAAGCTGCTTGCCAAGGGGGAAAGCTGGGAGATTTTTTTTTTATTTTTTGGCAGAAGCTTCATGAAGTCCCAGAGAAAAGCAGGTGCCCAAAGAGAGTTGTGCTTTTTGTAGCTGTCTGGGTGGGCAGCACACCTCGGTGCCTTGTCTGTGGGATATATGGCTCAGGCTGCCAGGAGGACTGCAGAGAGCTACCTTCAGGTCCCCCCTTTTTATTTGTCACACCCCAAATCAGCGTCAGCATCCAGCCCAGATGGAAGAGAAGCACAGCGTAATCTGCCCCCCTGCTCCCTGGGGGGATAATTGTCACCCCAGAGTTTTATTTGAGGAAACGTGTGCGGATTGTTAGTCACCAGAGCTGGTGGCTGGGTGTCAGCGCCTCTGCTGGGGCAGGAGGAACCCCAGGGCTGACACCATTGCTTTATAAAGGGCAAATAATGCTAGGTCGTAGCATGACCAGGGGGACCAGTTCATAGTTAGTATGGTCAGGGTATATAATTCACAGTTTTTATGAGCAGGGTAACCAAGCCGTCGTGCTTCAGGAAGGAAGTCAATTGTCTGCAAGAGTCAGGAGAAGTTTATTCCCCTTTGGGCTGCCCAGCCGCCTCGGTGAGTGCTGTTCAGGAGAGGTTTGCTCTCCTGGAAGTGCTGCGAAGTCGCTGCCTTCCTTGGGCAAGTGCAAGGTGTGAGAGCATGGCCTGAGCTGGCACCGTGATGCCTACAGTATCGGCTGGTGGTTTGTGCAGAGCAGGCTCCCAGTACCAACCGTTTCTGTTTAATTTTTGTCAAAGGCTGTGTGAAACCCTCTCAGAGGGGGGTGTCTTATTTTCAAGTGTCGCAGACTTTTTTACATTTAGGTCCTGAATTTCTTCTGCACTCTTTTGTTAAAAGAAATATGAGGCAGAATCGGGAGAAAAACGCGAGCCAAGTTTTAGGACAGAAATAGGCATTTTGCAAAACATCTTTAATGACTTTGCTGCCTTTTGACAAATGTTTGTTGCGTCTTGGAAAAAGCAGCTATTTATTTAAAAGCATGCGAAGTCCCTCTGCTATCCGAACCCCATCGTTTAACAATAAATGATGCTTTTGCTGATAAATGACTGTCTTTATGTAGACTAGCAAATGAAACAAGACATGATGGCTGAAGGCAGACAAACGCTCAGCTGTCTAATGTTCCCTTGTATTATAATCTGTTTAAAACTAACCAAATAAATAAAAAGACATTTCCATGTGCTCCAGTTGGCATTTTAAACAAGTTTTGGTTGGTCCTTTTATGTTCCCTCTTCTTCCTTCCTTCCTTCCCTCCTCCCTCTTCTGATATTGCCTTTTTTCCCTCCCTTTCAGGTCAAAAAGGACAGTGGCTGAGCGGTTTCTTTGACAATGGCTCCTTCCTGGAGATCATGCAGCCCTGGGCCCAGACAGTTGTGGTTGGCAGAGCAAGGTAAATGCTGAGACATTTTAGATGCTTGTAGGAAGCGTGTTTTCATCGTGCTTTGCATTTTTTTAGAACCTCGTTTCAAAACTGCTAGTAAAAATAAGTTGTTGGGTGAATCGGATGCCTTAGTTTTACTTCTTTGCCACGTGAAGCATGGACTGATCATTTCTTCTGTGTTGCTTGGAAGTGACAGCTCTAATGTGCACAAAAGCCAAAAAGAGAGAGATTGTTAAAAATTATTTCACTTTATTTTTTATTTAACTAACAGCACTGCTGGTCCCAGGGGCCTGAGAGCTGTTACCCCTGGAGATCCTTTCCTCTCAGAATATTGTCTGCCTTTATACACTGTGGAACGGAGCCTAAAATACCTGCTGGCTCCCCTCCTAATTACAGCGGGTAACCTTGGGTGTTCCTGTGCCCTTTTGATACACTTCAGTATTTTTATCTGCCATCTCTACCACACCAAGTGTTATCTCGCAAGGTACTCCAACCATTTAAAGGCTTTTAGGTGAAGAAGTACACCGGGTAAAAAAAATAATCAGTGATTTGGCAAAGCTAGAAGGTCTCTGCCCAGGCCTGTGCTCGGCTTCACTTGCAGTTCCTTTCTTCCGACAAATTCCAAGTTGCTCTGGACTCTCACACACACAAGTACATAGAATACAAATGAAACTGACTTCTTTCAAAAGCAGTGGCACTTGGAAAAAACAAATATGAATGTATTCTTCTGGGATTGTTACTGTAAGTGCTGCCAAAACTCATCTTTTGTATGTATGTTTGGAATATGTGTGCTGTTGGCTGTAAATTGTCTTTTATTATTCTATGGCAACTTGTCCAGGGACACACTATAAAACAAGATGTAGCATCTTCATGTGCTAGCCTGATAAAATTTATATGAAGTATAATGGAAAACAGAAGTTGTTTTGAGCTGTTTTCAAGTTCAATAAATAACTGTAATACTTGGATAAAGATGTTCTTTATTAGGTCACATGGGCCCTAATACACAAGTTATAAGTTACCGATTTAAGACGGCTTCTGCAATTACGGGGTTCTGGGCAGACCCTTAATCATAGCGAATGGGAATATTTCCAAGCCCCTGGTGCACGCGGGCCGTGTCGTGCTGCCTGCCTGCAGCGTGTCACCAGCCCGGGGTGGCTGCTGAGAGCTCCTCAGCCCTGCTGGGACTGCCTGGGACAAGGGCTGTCACCGGGGCTGGGTGAAATCTCCGTGGGTTTTGTGGGAAGCGCTCCGGAGCTCACGGCATCCAGTGGCCAAGGGGCAGCAGGGAGGTGGACAGGCAAACCCAAAGCTTGTCCCTTTTCCCCATCGTTCAGCCAAGCCACCCGGGAGTTCTGTAAGCAGGAGAGAAATGCAGAGCTGAAACACCTACAGGGCTTGGGAAGCCTTGGGTCCTGGGTAAGACCACCAGCATCAACATCTGTGTGATGCTGGGGGAGGAGAGGTGCATTTGTAGCTGTTTCATTCAGAGCTTAGGTTTCGGTTTACTCTATTTAAGAGGTGTGTGTTAGTGTTCAGAGCGAGGTTTTGCTTTGAGATCTACACACTGAGCTCTGAAACGAACCAGCCGCATGTCTAAACTGTTCAAAAAGGCCACAGTGCTTCTCCCTCCCCCGTTAGCATGCGTTATTTGTCTCTTTTGGGTATTTTGATGCAAATTGGAAAAACGGCCTAGTTGTGTAACAGTAAAAGTATGAATTTTGATTTGTTTCGGTGCTGGCAGGCTGGGAGGAATACCTGTAGGAGTGGTTGCCGTAGAAACCAGGACAGTGGAGCTGAGCATCCCCGCCGACCCCGCAAACCTGGACTCGGAGGCCAAGGTAGGTTGAACGCCTGCTCACTTGGTTGTTTGTCCTCTGAAAACATGAGAAGAGGATTTTTTGGTCTTGGTGGTGGCACAAAAAATAAATGCGTTCCTCGCGTGGGTGCTGGCACCTGGCAGTGGCTGGAGGCTCTTGGCTCGGGGGGCGCCTTCCCCAGCAGTCCTGCCTCTGCTGTGAGCCTGCTGCGATGCAGGACGTAGGGCCTGGGAGATCTGGCAAGGAAAAATCATTTCCCTGTTCTCTTGCTGTGACCGGATTGTTTCATGCTCTTGCTGCTTTGACATTTTGCTTTTCTCCTGCCTGATTTCACAGCTGTGGCCCTACCTCCTACATCGTCTCTTCTGGGTCTTCTCCTGTGCATGTCCTTTTCTCTCTCTCCTCCCCGTTCTTGCAGCAGTCACAGCGTCAGGCTTCCCGTATCATTTCTTCCTAGGTAAATCAGTGACAAACACTCCCGTTAATGTTGGTGACAAAAGGATTGTCCCAGTTTTTCCTTGGGAAAGCAGATCCTAAGCATTTCACGTGCTGCACTCCCCATTGTTGGTTCCACATTGCAGCCCTTGCTGCAACCGTTCCTATATTTTTGTGCTCTTATTCTAACAGAATTGTTTCAAGGCTTAACGATCCTTTTTGTCCCCACAGATAATCCAGCAGGCTGGCCAGGTGTGGTTCCCTGACTCAGCCTTTAAGACAGCCCAGGCTATCAACGACTTCAACAGAGAGGGGCTGCCTCTGATGGTCTTTGCCAACTGGAGAGGCTTCTCCGGTGGGATGAAAGGTAACAGCAGTTGGGGTACCCTCATCCTGTACCCTGCCTTGTCTCCTGCTCCTCAGAGCACTGCTGCTCTTCCCAGCCATGATTTAGCATCCCAAAATGCTTCTCTGGGCACCGACCAGCCTCCAGGAGGGCGGTGGGAGCACGCAGTGAGGGACAGAAGCAGGTGGAAATCCGGTCTTATTGATAACATTGTGCCCTGTGATATTGGTGTAGCACGGGCTGTCTCCCAGTTGATGCCTCTGGTGGTGGTGGAAGCTGTTCATCTGAACAGAACCGTTATAAAACTGCTCGGTTAACACACAGGCAGCTCGATTTTTGTACCGCATATTTCTGCTTTAAATGGTGAGAAGTGCCAAGAACGTGAGATTGATACTATAAAATTTAAATAAGTAAAAGATTACAGCCTTTTACCTGCATGTGGCTTAACAAACACAACGAGAAGTTATGGATCCTCTAACACAATAAAAGTTCCTGCTCTGGGGAGGCTGGCTTTGTGATAAAGGCCGGATTGCTCTGCCTCATGAGCAGGGCAAGAAGAAATGCAGAATGCAGGGGCAGAACGTGGCAAAAGATGGCAAAACTCTTTCCTTTGGAAAATGCCTGTTACCTGTCAGGGTGGTTTCTGCTCCATGTCCTGCTGCTGTACCGTCTTCGTGACTTGCTTTCCATGCCTCGCTTACTGGGAAAGTAGTTAATTAATGAATTCTTGGTGGTTACACAATTATTTTGCCTTACTGTGTAGCGAGATCTGTTGGCTTTGCCAGTGCCTTTGCTGGGAGCATTGCTCAAAAACTGAATTCAGCTTTGGAGTTGGAACTAGAAGCCTGGGGTGGAAAAGAAGATGCAAAGATGCTAATTTTTGTGAAGATGCTAATAGCTGCACTGCACATCCCACTTAACACCAAGCCAGCTCATGGCTGGAGGAGGAGGAGAGAGGCACCACAGAGCAAGGAGAGAGCAGGGCACTGCAGGCTGCGTGCTGGCCGGGGCATTTTCTGCATCTTGGCTTCTGCTGAAGGGCCTCCAGAGCGAGCGTCGGTCCCTCCTGACACTCTCCACGTTCCTTGGGGAGTTGTTTGCAGTTTTGGTTTCAGTGCTGGCTGGGGATTATGCAGGGAGGGAAAATAAACAATTATGCCACCCCTCAGTGCACACAAACACACTGCCAGGAGCCGACTGCACTGTGGGTAAAATGACTCCAAAATTGTGTGTAATGAGTAGGAAAAGATTAGAGACAGCTCTTGCTATGCTGAAAATTGACATTAGCGAAGGGGGAAAAAAAAAAAAAAGAAAGCAAAAAAAAAACCCACCCTCTTTACTAGTCGGCCTAGGAGGTCTAATTCAAGCGGTAAAATAAATAAATAACTAACATAAATAAAGGCATATCACAATGGTGCTGGTGCTTTCCCCAATGAGCTCTATCTGGCCGGAAGGCTATTCAGCATAATGCAAAATTAAATTATAAAAACTGGCTTGAATATTTAGATGGAGGAGCCATTTGGAAGTGGTTTATTTAGGCGAACCGGCAGTGACCCACAACGGGGAGACATCAAGCGTGAAATTTACTGGAAATTAGCACCAGGGTCTTGGACTCGGCATGAATAGTTTGATAGCATGCAAATCCCCGCGACATTAAACTGCAGCGCTGCTTGTGCTACAGGGTCACTCGCAGTTGGTTTTTCATGTTTTACTTATTATTTTTTCCCGGGACAGGTTATAAATAACAATAAAAAAAAAAAAAATTAAGCAGAATGAAAAGGCTGTTTTAAATCTCTGATTACCTGGACGGTGACTGACGGTACTGCTGGTCCGTAATGGGTTTACGAGGGCCATTATGTGTCTGCAGCCGGGGTGTGCCTGGTGTTTACCTTCAGGTCCTAGCTGATAATCCAGCCAAGCTGATGAGATCCGTTCCAGCTTCGGGAGGTTCAGGGCACGCTGCCCGACGCGATGGAAATGCAAAAAGCTGTCTGCAGCCTTTCTAGCATGCTTGATGCATCTGACTGCCAATATTTACACAGCCGGTGTCATGATAACAGCTTCCAGCAGCTTTCGTGTCTCCGTGTAGCAGGCGCTGATGCACGCTGCAGCTGAGCAGGCAGACCCAGAGCAGGAACGTGTGCTGCAAACAGCCTGCCCTGCTGCACAGCAAGCACCGGCCTTCCCGGAGCATCTCAGCAGCATTTCTGTCTTACGAGCATTTCATTAGGCTCAGGTTTAAATTAGTACGGGACTGAGATTTGGCTCAGAAATACGGTAAATTTAAATTTTTCCAATCTCAACATGGGCAACTTCTTTGCAAGGAGAGCTGTGCAGCCAGCCTGCTCTTCAAACGTGTGTAGTTCTCTACTGCAAAAAAAAAAAAGATGATGGAGAGGTTAGTTTTTGGTTTAAACACAGCAAGCGTGTTAGTTACGGCAGGAACACTTCATAAAGCCTGCACCGACCGAGGCAGCAGGCTGCCCAGGCACAGAGCACTGAGCTCAGCACCTTCTGCTGCGTGGGGCTGTGCGAGGCACCACGGGGACCAGGCTGTGCTCTCTTCATCGTTTGGGCAAAAGGTGTTTTACCTGAAGGAAAGGGGAGATCCCCAAGGGGAGAGCAGTTCCCAGCCGTGCCCGAAACGAGGAAGGTGCCTCTGTAACCCAGGAACTCCAGAGCTGGTCTGTTGGCCTCGGTGGAAACCTGAGCAAGTGAGCGAAGCCAGGTGGTGGTGTAAATCCAGGTATCAATCACTAAGCACAGCCTGCTGGGACAGTCCCAACCCTGCTCGTGCCAGGCCTGGTAAACCCGAAGGGGATTTGGAGCTGTGCACAGAAAGCATTCGGTTTCTCCCCGTTCCTCTGCTCCCCCCCTCTCTGCCTTGTTCAAACAAGTAGCACTTCTTTTTTCGAGACTTAACCTGAGTAAAATATATACCCTTGGCAGGAGTGAAAAATGTATTGCTAATTACGCAATTATTTTATTATGTAGCACTAGTAAAAAATGTCTAGTAAAGAATTAATTCAGTTAAAATAATTTGAATCAAGCAATTATTTTCTTAACACTAGAATTAGCTGAAAGTACTTCAAGTGGTTTATTACTAGCACTACATAATAAAATAATTGTGTAATTAGTAATAAATTTGTCACCCCTTTTGAGGTCTTTTTCTTTGCTCAGGACAAATGAAGAGGTTGGAGTTGTGTTTGGTGCTCAGCCCCCGCTGTCTCTGCCAGAATTTGCTTTTATTCACAAGGAGAGGAAGTCGGGTGTCCTCATCAGCATTTGGCGTTCCTTAAATAACCTGCGTTTCCTTTCCTTGGGTGCTTGGACAATGACCTTGCAAATGAACTGGAGAGAGCACATCAGTGCCTATGGTACTGATATATAAATATAGGTAATGTGCAGAATGCACTTCACATATACCCCGCCCCATTACTGCACGTGTAAGTGTGTTTGTGTATTTTCCCAAGAGTTAGGTGCTGAGCTATGTTCATGCTTAACATTAAACTGGGGGTTAAATGATACAGGGACCTTGGCTGGAGTCCCTCTTTTCCCCAGCAGTGGCTTTCTCAGGAGGTGGAAGGGTTTTAGATGAATCAAAGTGTCCGCCTTTCCAAGACGGTTCCTGCAAGCCAGCCTCTGTGCATGGAACGTGCACGCAACGTGCAACCCACGTAGTTTGCTCTGTGCATGGCTAATTCGGTGAGTAGGAAACGTTAGACAAGTTGGGAAGTGCTAAGCAAGGGACATCAGGTGTGGTGGAGGTGTTAGAAGGTGCTGCACTGGGAGACGTGGGAGAAAAGAATACCTACAGTGTGTCTAGGAAGGGAAAAAAGAAAAAACAAAACAAAACAAACCCAAAAACCATTAAAAAAAAAAGAAAAACACGCTAAAAGGCTGCTGCTATTTATAGCAAGCCCAGAGGAGTGGAGAAATTATGTAGGGTGATGCAAGGAGTAACAATATGAAATTAAATGGGATGGGAAAGGGGGGGAAATTTGTCTGAACGCTGGGGAAAATGTCTTCGGTTTGGCTGTGCAAATGCCCCAGGAGCAGTAGGAAAGTTGGTCCTTTGGGATTTCTAAAGCAAGGCCTTAAAAAGCACTGGAAAGGAACATAGGATGCAGTCCTGGGAGGACAAAGAGATAGACGAGATAATCCTAATAAGTATTTTTCATTTCTTATACATTTGATTCGATACTTCTAAATATAATTATGTGTAACAAAATATATGTATTCGGGGCTGCCTGTTTCCATTACGAACCACATCCATTACAAACTATATCATCTCATATAAATTCTCTTTGCCTTCATTTTTTTTTCTCTTTTATGTAAATCACCTTTGGGGCTGGTATTTTCAACGTACTGTCTGTACGCGGTGGAGTTGTTCTTATTAATTTTGAGCAAAACGCCTTAGATAAATTTTCGTGCCAGCAGAGGAGAGGAGCGCGCTGTCTCACACCCGAACCCTCCCCACGCTGTTTTTTCTGAAGGTGTGTGCAAGGTGTGCCGTGCTGTGCCATGCTGCAGGTCCCACAGAAAAGCCAAGCTCGGGGAGTTACACATCCCTTAAGGATAGCAGCAGCAGGAGGTGGTTGGGAGAGCTGAGCAGTTGCAGTTTTTCCCCCAGCCTGACCTAAAGCAGCGCCGTGCCCTGACCCCAGTGCTGTCCCTTGTCCCGCAGATATGTACGACCAAGTGCTGAAGTTTGGTGCCTACATCGTGGACGGCCTGCGGGAGTATCGGCAGCCCGTGCTCATCTACATCCCGCCGCAGGGAGAGCTGAGAGGGGGGTCCTGGGCTGTGATGGACCCCACCATCAACCCCCGACACATGGAGATGTACGCCGACCGGGAGAGCAGGTAGGGACGCGTGGTTCTCTGCAGCCAGCTGCTTCCAGGCACTTACCTGGCTGACCAGGAGCACTCAGTGAAGGGTGCTCAGAAAAGTGCTCTTCAGCACCCCTCAGCAGTGTCCTACCTAAGTGGCACTTTTTGAAGGAATAAAACTTCCCTGAGTGAAGTTCTCGGTACCAGCGGTTCGGGATGTGGAGCTGCAAGCAAACCCTGGGAAGGGTGCTTTTAAAATACTTGAGAGAATCTCTAAAATACAGAGAGATAGAACCATTTGGGGGAATGGTTCTGCAGTACGTGCTGATGGACAGACACGGCTCTGCGAAGCCTCATGTGCATCTGTGGCCCTGGATAAATACTGGCTAAGATGCTTTCTCTCTCCTTCTTTCTCTTTGTTTTGTCTCCCTCCTCCCCTTCTTTTCTCTGCATACCCTCTAGACAGCGTTGACCCATTCCATTTTGTGTTTCCCCTTGTCCGATGACCTGAAAGTGCCTTTCTTTTCTCTTTTCCCGTCGCTGACCAGAGGAGGAATCCTGGAACCGGAGGGGACGGTGGAAATCAAATTCCGCAGGAAAGACCTGGTGAAGACAATGAGGCGAGTGGACCCCGTCTACATCCACCTGGCCGAGCGCCTCGGTACGTCTGCGTGGGGCTGGGGGCTGATGGGGGTGTTTGTGGGCCTTAAAAAGGGGCATTTTATCAAATTTATGATAATTTTTATTTACTGTCATCTAACTTGGGCAGAAAACCAGATGAGACAAGCTGCATGGATGGACGTGAGAGAGAGAGAGGGGGTTTGTGTGCGTGTAGCATACCCAGGGCGTGTGCAATTACAGAGTGTCTTTGTCAACTGAATTTTATTTTATTTTTTTAATTGATTGGGTCTTACAACAGACACGTAGCACAGTTGCTTGGCTCTAGTTTCCATCTCAGGAATTTTTGGCCAAACCCTGAGCTGGCGTCATTTGGCGCATTTAAGAATTTGGCCAAAGACATTTTTGGGCTGCTGGACTGTCACCGTGTGCCTGAGGTAGCTCTGGGTAATATTGTCTGCTGCTTTTCAGTCTCGGGAAGAGAAATACAAATATTCTTCACCTCGTCAGTAAAACAGGGGGTGAATTGCAGTGCTCAGCAGCCGGCGTGTCACTGCGTGTGTTGTGTTATTGCTGTGCCTTTCATTCCGAGCAATCCCAACACCGGTATGGACCCAACAGCCCAAATACAGAGCGTTCAGCAAAACACACTTAATATCAGATGTGTACTCTCCCAAGGGAATAGGCTCTTTAAATAGTTCTTTACTAGCTCTTACTATAAGAGTATCATCTTACAGAGCCTCTTTTTACCTCCAAAATTGACTACATTTTAGTGGTGGAGGAAGCACGCTACATGGGTATGGTTTGAATTTATAAAGCCTTTTGGGATCCTTCAGGAGGAAAAGTGTTCTGCAAATGACTGATAAATCGTCTCTATTGCTGCAGTTACATTTTATTATTTGGCTTTTTTTTTAATTTATGGCAGTGCAACAATTTAGACACAAAACAAGCATTCTGATAAAGCCTTGGGAAGGAGAATGGTAATTGTGAAGGGTGCTTGGAGTGGCGAGGAGCAGCGTGCTGCTGGAAGCCAGGTTCTTCCTGATGTCTTTGATAGCATCGAAGACATTTTTTCTCTTTTTGGTAGTATTTTATAAATCTCTTTGTTTTCCCTCAAAATGTTGGCTGTCACCCAACTCCTCCACGTCAGGTTTCCCCTCTCCACCTCCTGGGGTGTGCTCCTGGACCTCGGCACCACGCAGAGGAGCTGCTGCTGAGTGGTGACATCCTGGGGGGCAGGAGAAACGTGGTTTACGGCTGGAGAAGGCAGTGTGCTGGCGGCCAGCACCACAGCCAGCAGTGGCTCTGCCACCCAGCCTGCTGCCCCCACGGGAGCCTGGTGTCTTTGGTGGCACAGCAGCAGCACGGGTCCTGGCCCCAGAGCACGGAGCTGCTGGCGAGGAGGGCTCTTGGACTGCTCAAGTCCTGGGGCGGTGGAGGAAGCAGAAGGGCAGAGCAACGTGAGCTTATTTTGAGCTTATTTATTGTCATCTGCAGGGTTCCTCAGCTCGGGCTGGGTGCAGGACACATGGGAGCAGCCTCCAGCCACACCGTGAGGGACCACAAAAAACAAGGATGGGGAGAAGGAAGGGAAACGGTTTTGTGCCAGGAGTCTCAAAAATGCAAAGCCGGGCGAGGTGAGGAGGCAGGAGCCTGTTCAAGGCTTTTTTCCTCTCCTCCTCTACAGAGTAATTACTCCCAGCAAACTCCATACACTTTAATTAAAATGACTGCAACACAAGAGCAAGTCACTTACAACTGTACATACAGAGAGCTCTAAAAGCTTCAGTCACTGATAAGCATCTCACTTAGATGGCTCGTAATTGCTCCCAACATCGGGCGATCATTGCTGTTGTTTTGCCACTAATTCCGTACCATAGCAGGAAAGCCAAGATTGCAGGACACAGTGAATTGCATAATTTTTTTTTTTTTTTTTGCTGGTTTTCTTTCTGGCCAATTTAAAATTTGTCAAAGTCGGTCTTCTTCTGGATCACTGCCCTTTGATATTTCGCGCACTCCATTTGCCACAAACAAGCCGCAGGGCCGCAGTTCATGCTGACTCCAGCAGAAGCAGAGAAAGCTCCATTTATCTTACACTGCCTGCTGAATTCTTACTCATTAGCTGGGGGTTCACTGCCTCTCTTTAACCCCTGAGTGGCTGTCATCCCTCCCCGGAGCTGCTGAATCGTGGGGAAGAGGGGGCCGCTCGCCAGCATGTGCCTGGTGCGGAGGGGTGGGGAAGCGGCGAGCGCTCATTCGAGGCGTCCTCAGCCACTGGCTCCCGACTCCAGCAGGGGAGTGGGAGAGCAGGGAAGGCTGGCAGATATTGAATCATTTGACATAAATCTGTTCATTATCAATTCCCTGGCACGAGCGCCGAAATGTTTATTAGCCCCGTGTTTTATTAAAATGTCACTCAGAGCCGGGCGAGGACGGCACAGCGAGCTGTGCCGAGCAAAGGGCAGGGGGAGAGGATGGCCCCGTCCTGCCCACCACGCTGAGGAGGTGAGCGTGGATCCACGGGGACCACACGAGCTGCAGGCCATCGTTGAGAACATGGAGATTTGGTTTTATTTTGCGTATTTGTTACAATTAGAGCCAAGCAGGTAGGAGTGGAACAGGAGTTCAGGTTGCCGTGCAGGTGGCAGGCGTGTAACGGAGCAGTTGTGTGGTGGAAGAGGAATAAAAGGGATGGAAAAATGGACCCAGGCAGAGCAGGGCTGGATAGCATCACCACGCTTCTCCTGTCAGGTATTTAGCGTGGTAAAACGGAATTATTTGTTCACCTGGCCGACGGGATGCCAGTGTGCACATCCCCTGCAGCTGACGCCAGGAGAAGGTTGGCCGTGTGCTAGCACACAGCTCTCATTTTATTTGAAATGCCCCTTTGGTGTGCACCCAGATGCGTTGTACAGGGTGTGTGGAGGGAGCACGCAGCTCCACGCCAGCAGCAGCTCTCACAGTTCTCCTGCACAAACACCAGTGCTGCAGGCAGCCCTCACCTTCCCCGCGAGGGCACAGGACCAGAGGTGAGCCTGCACAGCGAGGACGTGGCTGTCGGTGCCCTGGGCTCAGCCCCGTTTCCCAAAGGGCTGAGAGCTTCCATCCCGTGGCCCGTTTCGCTCCCAGCTTTAGCTCGGCGAGGTAGATTACAGTTCAAAAGTCCAGTAATTATTTTCTGAGGGGTGGGTTGCTGGCTCGGTGTTGCAATTAATCAAAGCGCTGCTTGTTTTCTTGAGCAGCGACTAAGAAAAATGCTGCTGCTGCGGTGCCATCTCTCATGGAGCCCTGGACGAATGCAGTCAGCACGGCTGGAACTTTTTGTCTTTTAGGCGACGCTGATTTTCAGGAACTGCTTCTGTGTGCAAGTGCTGCTGCATTTAAATTGTTGTTAATTCACAGGCATGAGTCTAGAAGAGCAAGCGGTGATTTCTGCCAGCTCCTCCATGACAATTGGCATCTTCAGCATCCTCCCAGGAGGCTTGGCGATGATTCTCCCAAAATACAAATTTTGGGGAATTACTTAGCTGACACACTTTGACCCTTTGCTCTGTCGCTAATTAGAGGCTTTAGGAGCAAAGGGCTGGGAGGGACCATGGCAGAACATCGCACGGTGCAGCTCAACGAGGATATTTCAAGCCCGTGCCACGAGCATGTGTGACCTTCACTGCTCTTTCCTAGTGCACCTCCGTAACATAAATCCTCCTGAATATTTAGTGAAGCAATTACAAGCAGCCTCATTTAAAGAAACAAGCCACAATCCAAAAATGCCCGTCTCTCTGGGACGTGAGTGGCTCTCGGTGACCTTCCCTCTCCCCTCGAGCGCTGCCCGGCTGGGAGCCGTGCTGGCCGGGCACCCTGGGGCCAGCACCTTCCTGCTGCCTTCGCTGATTTTGTCAGCAGGAGCTGTGTTAAGGGCGGAGGGAAGGAAGGTGAGATGCCAGTGATATTTGTACCCTTGCACTAACCAGTCACTGTTAATGCCCCTTTGTAGGCTGCAGAGCCAGCGGTGTTTGTATTGCCCGGCTCTCGGCGTGAGGACCGCTGCGGATCGGCCGGGTCAGGGAGCTCAGTGCTGGGCCCAGATCCTCGAGGGTGTGTTCGAGGAGGAAGCAGGAAAAGGGCCGAGTAAATGCTTTGCCATGCTGAGGCTGCGTGCCGAGGGTGAGGGAGAAAATCCCACCTTCGAACAGCTTCGAAGCCATAAACCATCAAATTGATTCAGAAGCCGCCTGGCTTTCCGCAATCAGAGGGAACCTACAATAACATTTCTTGAAGTCATTTTGTCTAACCTGTTAAACTGGTCATATTTAAAAAAAGCACTTTGCTCCTAAATGTTATGGGAAGCCGTGATTCATGGGGCTGCTGAGCCATTTCCCTCTGGCAGGGACTTTATTAAAGCCCCTCGCAGCGCTGCAGCCGCCGCCGTGCGCGGGGCGGGCAGGAGGGCGGTTACCCCGACGAGGTTTTTGGATTAATGGGGCACAAATCAAAATAGTTTAGGTGGTGCTTTCTCCGCCGCGATGCTTGCCCTTAACTTTTGGAGAGGAGCATAAATTGACTGGGGACGGTCACGGGCTGCAGGAGCGGGAGGGAAGTGTTTGGGAGCCGGGAGGTTGGATCGCACCGGCTGGGGACGGGGAGACCTCGGTGTCACGCCTGGCAGACAGCAGAGGCTGGCAGCTGGGGCAAGTTTGAGGTTAAATCATCCATATGGGTGGGTTTGCACCGGGTTTTGTTGGTTCGCCCAGCTGTGTGTGAGCAGAGGGCGTCAGCAAGGACGGATCCCGCGCCTGTTGCTCATGAGGAGCTTGTGGAGGGTGAGGGGCATTTCAGCAAGGCCCCTTTTCCCAGCCTTGGCTCCTCAGAAGGGGCTCGAGAAGACACAGCAGAATGAGGAGCTCTTGGTGTGCTCCCCGTGGAGGTTGGGCTTTGCAGGTGCTCGGGACGAGGCCGTTCCCTGCCCCCTTCCACCCATGCCGGTGGCTGCGATCCGCCCGGCGCCCTGCCGGCAACCTGGTGACTGCAGAGCAGAGCGCAACCCCAGACACACGGGATATTTTATGGCACTCAGAGAGCCGTCTTAGAAGCATCCTGCCAAGTTCGGGAGGTCGCACGTGTCCTTCCTTGCTTTGGATTGCCGTCACGTCTCACCTGCTGGCCCCACCCGCGTGCCGGAGCCGCGCGGTGGTCGCTGCAGCGCTGCTCCCTTTGTCTCCCTATCGAGCGGCGGCCGATCCATAGCCGGAGGTCTATAATGTTCCTATGATTTAAACTTTAACAGTTTCATTAACTGTCCGGTACCTTTAGAGCAAAGGAATCCCATATTTTAACTGCCCTCATCTTGCCAGGGTAAGATTTGTGGAAGGAGACTTCTTTTCCCCAGAAATAAATAAATAAAGCCCGAGCTTTCTGAAAAACCCCGAGGCCTCGAGATCTGACTAGAAAAGAAAGAAAACCATTCCAAGATATTTAATTGTACAGGGGGCTTACAGGATTGATCGAGAGCTTAGCTTTTTACAATAGTCCAGTGAATAAGAAATGCTCCTGACAAACGATCGATGATGGGATAATCACTCTTTATCCCCCCTCCTCATTGTTACCTTCTTTCTTTCAGGAGAACAGGGTTCAGAAGTCAAAAATCTTTATAGACGCTGCTTTTAAATTAAGCAGAAAATAGACATTGACATATTTGTTAATCTCACCTAAATCATTACTGGGCCTGGCTGCTTTGCCTGTACACCGTGCGCGTGGCGGAGAGGCCACAGCACACGAGCGGCGCTGGCTTGGAGCGGGGGGATGTAGGAACTCATGGCTTTAACGGGGATAAATACCGATAATTCGTTATTCTGAAGGCTGTAAGAGTAGCTGCTCTTAATTAAAACCTTCTTACTAGCACCTGAAAGGTGAGGCAACATTTGTATTGGCAGGTTCGCCAAAGCATTGCTTGGCCTGGAAGCAGCGCTGTGCGGCTGGGCTGGGGCTTGGGAGCGTGTTGGTGTCCGTGTGTCCGTGTGTCTGTCCGTGTGTCTGTCCGTGTGTCTGTCCGTGTGTCTGCCTGCTGTTCCCATCTCCTCTGACGTGGAAGAGGAGCTCGGGGAGGACACGAGGTCCTGCTGTGTTTGTGGGCTGGGCAGTGAGCAGCCTGCTGGGCAGCGCGCAGTGTGCGTGGCTTCACCGTGTCCCTGCTCCGTGCTCAGACGAGCGGTGCGTGGGACATCATTCAATTTTAGGAGTGAGTCCAGCAAATCTGTCACTTAATTGATGGCTCAACTCATTGGCATTTAAATGGAATGAGTTTCCATGGAGCTTTCCTTTGGAGCTCTTGCCTGAACGTAGCTGGCAGGGGAGCTGGGCTGGAGCACTTGGGTTTAACTCGAGGCTGCTTGGCACGGCTTCCAGGCGTTCGTCATGGCCAGAGCAGCCTGGGTTTGGCTTGAGAACCCTCCCTTCTCCCTCTGGACTGGCAGCAGCTGTTCGTACAGCCCGGGCTCTGACCTGCTGAAGGTTCCTGACGTGTGGCTGTGCCTGTTGCAGGTACCCCTGAGCTGAGCCCTGCCGACCGAAAAGAGCTGGAGACGAAGCTGAAGGAGCGGGAGGAGTTCCTGATCCCCATTTACCACCAGGTGGCCATGCAGTTTGCCGACTTGCACGACACACCCGGCCGGATGCAGGAGAAGGGGGCCATCACTGTGAGTGCCACGGGGTCAGGGCAAGCTGCTGGGGGAGGCAGGCTCAAAGGATCTGGGTGTCCCGTGGGGCTGCAAACAAACCTCGGCCCCAGTGAGCTGGCTCAGACACAGGGGCTGTATGTTCCTCCTGTGTGAGTGACATAACTGAACCTGTCCTGAGCGCACACCTTTCCCTCCTGTGGGGAGCAAGGCGTCTGTATTTCTCCGTGTAAATGTCCCTCGCTCATTTCTCCTTCTCCACCTGTGTCTTGGACAGGACATCCTAGACTGGAAAACTTCCCGTACCTTCTTCTACTGGAGGCTGAGACGTCTTCTTCTGGAGGACGTGGTCAAAAAGAAGATCCACGCTGCCAACCCTGAGCTGACCGATGGGCAGATCCAGGCTATGCTGAGACGCTGGTTTGTGGAAGTCGAAGGGACAGTAAAGGTAAGAGAAAATTCAGCTTCACCACGGCAGCAGTCTGTCTTGGGTGTGAGTTCAGTGAAGTGCTCCCAGGTGGAGTTGGACTTCTGGTTTTTAAATGCCCAAAAACATTTTAGGTGATAAAAGAGAACCTGGGGAATGTTCCTGGTCACGAGCTGCTGTACAGGAACACTTCATATCAGGCCAGAAAAGCAATACGCTCAGTTCAATCGGTTTTTCACAAGCACCACTGGTGTGAAAACCTGAGCATCCTGAAAAGACAAGCAGCTGTCTGAGCAAAGCCAGGAAGGAGGCCCTAGGAAGGAGGCTGCGCAGAGGTGCTGCTGCCTGGCAGAACGGGCAGCAGGAGTCCCAGCAGCCCCAGGACACGCCGTGCACCCCCCTGAACATCTCCAGCCCCCCGTGTCTGTGTGCCTGAAATATCGCTGCGGAGCTGCAAGTGCTCGCAGAGGCGGGGGGAAGGAGCTCCCCCAGCTGTGGGGTCCAGTCCCTGCGTCCCTCGGATCCTCTATGATGTGAAAGCAGGATTGTTGCTATTTTTTAATCATTCTTTTATACTGAATAATATCCTGAATCCTGCGCTACCCACTGATGCTGAAGGGAGGAGGGGTTCCTGTGCTGCAGTTCTGCCGGGCGGGGGGCATTTCGGTCAGGTCTCGGGGCAGCAGCAAGGAGCCACACCACGGAGCCATCCTGGTCCTGTCCTGCTGCTTGCTGAGCAGGCTGTGTCCCCGCTGTCCCCCTTCCTCGGGGCTGCCCTCCCCTTCCTCCCCTTTCCATGGGCCCTGAACTCAGCTCGCACGTGCCCGGCAGTCGGTGCCCCTCACCACGTCCCAGCCCATGGGAGCCCCTGAGTCCCCTGGGCTGCGCAGGGCTTTAAGGCCACGCGGAGCCGTGTGCCATCAAAGGCAGGGGCACAGATTCGCTGCCAGATGTAACTGCTGAGGTTTGGGGGGGTTTGGGGTTGCCTCGGCACCGTCCTCATCTGATGGTTGTGTGCAGGATTTCGTTTTTAATTGTGCTCCAACTCTGAAGCTGGCAATCTCTGAAGAGCAATCTCTGTCGTGGCTCTTAGGTTGTTTTTGTCACAATCCTCCAATCTGAGTTCTTTATTTCATTTTATTTTATTTTATTTTTAAAGTCACAAACACTCAGGGGTTCCAGAAAAGGGGGGGAAGTGCTCTCTGGAGGGCAGCAGGCTTTCCAAGGTAGTGTCTGAGCGTCTTTAAAAGCGGGCATCTCGTTAGCTAATACATTACACCAATCAAGGAGAGTTATCTTAAGCCACAATTAATCTGCTCCCTGGCATATGTTGATAGGAAAGCATCATGCTGTTTCTTAATTAAAAGCAAACGGATTAAAAATGATTAATAAGAGTATTAAATATTCTCCTAAAGTAAAAGCTTTGGGATTCTTGGGTAAATCTAGCTTTACGCAGGTCTGCAACCGTAAGGCAGCTTCTTGGTGTTTTTTTTTTCCCTTCCCTGAAATCTTCCTAAGTGCCCTACTTTGTATGCAGGGAGCATTGCTGGCATGTCTGGGGGCAGAAGCAAGGAGGAAAAACTAACGAGTTTAAAATAATAATAAGAAAAAACAATGAAATAAGCAAAATCTCGAGCCTGACATGACATCACTGTTTTAAGACTGTCATACACATAATTTGTAAGGAAATAAAAAGCCAAAACACCTGGTGGGAGCGCTGGGCCGCAGTCTCAGCCTGGTACCCGAGTAGCATCTTCCTGCTGAAAGGGACGCACCCTGCCCACGGGGGGCAGCCTGCGGGACCGCGGCATCTCCCTGCTGGGCCACGAGGCTGCTGCTGCTGCCGGATCGCTGCGAGCACCGGGCTCAGCCTCTGCTTCAGCCAACACCTCTGCAGCACGTCGGGCAGGACCCGTGCTGGGGTGGGAGCAGGGTGTGCGCGAAGGTCTCTCGCCACGGCACAGCAGCTCCCCGCGGGTGGAGCAGCAGCTTTGTCAGCACAGAGCGAGCATTTCTTGTGTGAGTCCTAGGAAAGAGGGGAGAAAAGTTCCTGGACCTTGGGAACTGGTAATTAAGTACGTAGATGAAAGGTCAGCAGCGAGGGGGTGATAATTAAACAACGGGTCGTTAGTGCCAGTGCTGTCTTTGCGCTCCTCTCCGGTATTGGCAAGGCTGAGGGAAATCGGCTGTGGGGTGCCAGGCGGGATGGCCGCAGGATTTCCTGCAGTGAAAGCGTTTTGCTGGCTTGCTGCTGCTGCCCCAAGGGTGCCCCGGGCCTTCGCTGGCGCCCTGGCCTCGTGCGCTGAGCCTTCAGCTCTGGGTGCAGACGTCCCTCGCGTGCCCCCACCTCGGCAGGACCGAGCGCGGTGCGGGGCGGCTCAGCCAGGCCCAGAGCCACCTCCTGAATTACCGCCCCGAGCTCATTGTCATTCTGACTTTGACTTCGTTAGTGATAACAGAGAAGGATAGTGCACCTTTAAATGACGAGCTTTGTGTTTAATTACCCAAATAAAATGACATAAATATGAATGAGTGCTAATGGTGGTACTTGCTTTTCCGGAAACCATTAACAAAACGATTCTTAAATGATTTGTAAAGAAAATGAGAGGAGAAGAGAGGAGCGAGAAGGCTATTAGGCATCTAACACACTCCTGAATTATTATGTAGTCAGCTACCTAGCAAATATCAGGTGAAATGATCTTGCAAAATTAAAAATGGGTTTTGTTGCCAAGGCCTCTCGGGGCTGCGGACACAGCGACCTCCTCCAGGAAGGGCCGTGGGTGTCCGGGCTGGGTCCTGCCGTGCGCCGACACCGCCTCAGCCTCCCAGCAGCAGGGACGTGGGTCCTGGGATGGCTCAGTACCAAAAGCCCCGCTCAGCTGTGCCCTCCCCATGGGGCTGTGGCCTTTTGGGATCTGGCTTCTTGGCAGGGGCAGCTCAGGGGCATCCCTCGCGGCTCAGTGGTAGCCCCTGGAAGCTTTGCTGCCTCCACGGCTCGTGTGTAACCACACCTGCAGGAGGAGATGCGGAAGAAATGAATCATCTTGTGACCTGCTAGTTGTTGGTTGTGTTTATAAAAGCCAAGCACAGTGGAAAAACCACTGAGGGCTGCCCCAAGGCTGCCAGTAATTGGGGTAACTTCCAGGAGTGGCACATGGGGAGCGGGTGCCTGCAGTCAGCAGTGGGCCCGTGGGACTTGGGGCGGGCGCTGGGACCCGCGGTGACACTTGTGGTTTGCTCACAGGCGTACCTGTGGGACAGCAACAAGGACCTGGTGGAGTGGCTGGAAAAGCAGCTAACGGAAGAGGAAGGCGTTCGCTCCGTTGTGGATGAAAACATCAAGTACATCTCCAGGGACTACATCCTCAAGCAGATCCGGAGGTAAGCCATCCGCACGGCCCGGCACCGCTGCGGGAGCTAATGAGAAATAGGGAATTGTCCAAAATCTGCATTTTGTGGACTCTGCCTGGTCTGGAGAGCTCCTGTGAGGGCGGGTGCCTTGAGCAAAATGAGCAGAGCAAATGAACAAAAAGACACCAGAGCGGGGCTCTTCTCCAGCAGCATCCAAACCTCCCTGGCCATGCTCTGCCCTTCCCTAAAATGAGAGCTGTGAAGATCCAGGGCACAGAAATTCCATTGCTAATGTGTCTTTCTCCATTTGAGACAGATAATGGAAAATTATTAGTTGGTAGGAGGTCGTGTATTTTGGAGGAGCGCATGCTGTGTGAAGCAAGGAGAGAGCAAATCTCTGAGCTGTGCTCCTGCCGTCAGTGGGGTGTTGACCACACACGGCCAGAGAACCCTCAGTTTTCATCCCTTTATTTTTTCCAGCCCTAGTCTTTGCAGACAAGCTAGCTGCTTCTGCGCTCAGTGTCATAAAATGCCCGGTTCCTTTTGATTATTGCTCAGACCTACAGCAAATAAACCCCCTGATACTAACACATCGGCAGACAATCCAACCCTCCTGCCTGTCCCAGTTACTGTTCGTGTTTGCAGACATCCTGCAGAACCCGTTCAGCCTCGTGAGCCAAACACTGTGAGACCCGAAGAGATCTAATTCTGATAATTTTTATGTCTTGGACTGGAGGTCTCTCAGCTTTGCCTCCTGGAGAGCAGAGCCGGAGGGCACCGACCCGGGGCGGTTCCTGCGGTTTGCCTGTCCCTCTGGCCAGGCTGTGTCCCGTGCACGCGTTCCCATCGGGTTCTCCACCCGCGCTGCAGCAGGGAGGGCTCCTGACCTCTGGGAGGGGGCGATGCGAGCGCCCTCGGCAGTCTCTGAACTCTGAGCTGGTGGCACCAGGGCTCGCTCCTGCCCTCCCCACACCTCCCCTGCTGCCCTGGGTGGGCCCGGCCCAGCCCCGTGGGGATTTCAGCCTCTGCACGTCTGAGCTCTGCCACCATTGATCGGCGCGAAGGCCCCCGGAGCCCGCACGGCTCGCAGTCAGTTAACACAAGTGCCTGCTGCCGCGGCCGCTCTCTCTTAAAGACCCCATATTTCAGTCCTCCCTGACGGGGAGCTGTCGGACGCGCTCCGGTGCGAGGGCCGGGGCTGCCGTCACTTAACTCTCGCCTCTTTCCAGCCTGGTCCAGGCCAATCCCGAGGTTGCCATGGATTCGATCGTGCACATGACCCAGCATATATCACCCACCCAGCGAGCGGAGATCGTGCGGATCCTCTCCACAATGGACTCGCCTTCTTCAACGTAAGAGCATCGATTTCCCGTACTCCCCCCTGCCCGGTACAGTGGAGGAGAAAAAAAAAAAAAAAAAAAAAAAGCTCAGAATTGCCCTTTGTCTGCTCGACTGCGACCACTGTACCGAGACGGGGAGGCTCAGGGAAATGCTGGAAGAGTGACATTTTTATTTTTTCAAATCAGACTGACCAGAGGAAGTGTGTTCTTTGGCCACAGACACGAGGAAAATGTATAAACACAAGCGCCTGCGGAATTGAGTTACAGCTGTCTAACTGTACCTTATTTATTTAACAAAGCGTGACTGGACCAACGCATCGGTTAGCTGTTCGACAAAACCACAGCCAGGCAATGACGGGTACGCTGGTACCGTGAGGTCTTGGCATAGCCCAGCGGGGGCTGAGTCCGCCCCTGTGCCCCTGCCCGCTCCTCTCCCCATGCCCGGCAGCGGCCGCGCGGTGCTGCCACGTGCCAACGTCACAGCCCTGACACCCTGCGGGGGCGTCCGCTGCGGGCCGAGGCCAGGCAGGACCCTGGGGAGCGGGTGGGAGCCCCCCCTTGTCCCTGCAGCTGGGAAATCCTCCTGTGTGGGGTCGTGTGGGCGAGTGGCATCCGCCACCGTGTCAGCCCTCTTGTCTCTGTCAGCCAGTGCGATTTTTATTCCAAATGTCTGTCTTGTTACTGGGTAGCAGAAGAAAATCAGCATTTACAGCCAGCGCCGTGCCCGTGCCCCAGCAGCCGGGGGAGCAGCAGGGCAGGGCTTCACAGGCTCCAACCCTTTGCCTTTGTGCCCAGTTCCCTTAGAATGGGTCACTGAGGCGTGTGAGAAGCCCATCTAGGAGGAGATAAAAGGTGAGACCAAAATGCAGCTGTTCAGCCCTTTCTGCTCTGCCTTCCCTACTCATTGTGAGGGGTAACACACATGGGGCAGCCCCACTTCTGCATACACATCCTCTAAGTGCTAATTCCTTTCATGTGAGTAGGCAGCCAAAGCAAAAAGCAGATACGTAAGGGAGTGGAAGGGACGGAGTCGAACACACAGATGGGGTTAGAACTGCAAAATTGGGTTTAAGGCACCTGAGCAGCTTTTCTCCTGTGCCCCTCCCTGCCCCAGAGCTGGCTTGAGCGCCGCCCCCACCACCTGGGTCACCCTCATGGGCAGCTGGGGAAGGGACCCAGATGGTTCCCACAAGACAGAAATATTAAAAAGCAGTTACTTTTTGGTCATCACGTTCTTTAGCACCAGCTGGCACGTTCACCTGCTCCAGTGGTCGCTGTGCAGCCAGGACGGCCCGCAGTGGGTCTGCAGTCAGTGCTGGGCAGGGGCCAGGCTGCCCGCAGCGCAGGCTGAGGCAGCTCCCTGCTGAGACTGCCCCCGGGGCCTTTGCCAATCTCGACACTTTTTTATTTTCAGGGGCCTCCTGACCATAATAAAAGATCAGGTACGCAGGAAGTCTGTAAAATGTAATGTTGGAGAGCTTACACCAATGATTGTCTTAAAAGTATTTCCGATTTTACAAATCCGCTTTTAGTATTGCACGAATCAGAAGGGATGTTTTTATGAGTTAATCACAATGCCAGTGCCTCACACCTGTGCTCTTTCCTTCCGAGCTGCAGCGCACCCCTTCTGCGTGTGGGGTGCGAGAGCTCTTACAAAGCCAAGGTGCAGCACCGTGGGCGGCTGCTCTCCTCCCCAGGGAGCACAGCGCCATGGCCCACGGTGCCTGGAGCCATCCGAAGGACTAGCCTCGTCTTAATAGCTTAGAACCCTGATTTGATTTCAAAGACTCTTTTTTTTTTTTCCACTAGAGCCCCCCGAACAAGCCCCTAAAGATGCTTTTACTTAGGCCACTCTGGGCTGCAGCAGGACACAAAGGACAGACAGAGAATGTCTCAGCCAGGCAGGACTGCTCGGGGTGGGTGAGCGCAGCGCACGGCCCGCTGGGCTCCTCTCCTGTCCCCAGCATTTCCTTCATGGTGGTGCCTCAGACCCGGCCACCGCCGTGGTGCCTGCAGGTGTCAGAGGGAAATGTCCTGGTGCCCACAGCTCGGTTCCTGTGCTTGGGGGGAGCTGCAGCTGCCAAAGTCTGGGCAAGAGCAGAGCTCCTCTAGCTCAGTGTTACAGGCACCGGGGCAGGCTCGACTTAATTTGGGGGTAAAGTAGCTCCAAAAAAAAAAACAGCCAGTAGTTAGCATTGGAGCTGGTTGGAGGTTGAAGCCTGGCTCTGGCCATGGGAGCACTGCGGATGCCGTGGGTGCTGCAGGCGTGGGGGGCAGTGCCCAAACCGAGCCGGGCGGGGGGCAGGCGCTGCGGGGAAACCACCCTCGGTACATACAGTTCTTGCTGGTGCTGAAGTATTTCACTTACCTCAATTTCTTTTAATAAAAAGAATGAATTACATCTCTCTCTGTTGCCAGGAGTGAAAAGTCTGTCACCCCTCATCCCGAGCACCTCCGGGGAGCTCTGCTTTGCCTCAGGGAAGGAGCTGAGGCACTGCGTGGTCTCAGCTGTGCCCCTGCCTGCACGAGCTCCTCCTGAGACTGCCCGGCAGGCTCCTGTTGCCCCTTGTTCCCTCCCGTTGTCACACCTCTGGAGGTGTTTGGAATAAAGCTTTTGGGACATAAGAACACCGGTGCCAGTGGGAGGAGCAGCTCCTCTCTGAGGGCTCCGTGCTCTGCCCTGCGCTGGGCCTGGCTCCCAGCCCGCAGCTGCTGCCCCGGCGAGCTGTTAGCATCGTGCCCCTTCCCCAGCTTCATTTTCCTCTTTAATGTTCGGCTGAAACAAGCAAGCAAGGAAAGCCCAGCGGCAGCGAGCCTCTGAGGGTGCCACAGAACCCTGAGCCCTCTCCCGGAGGTGTCACAGGGGCAGGGCCGTGCTCAGCAGGAGCCCTGTGGAAATTTCACCGCCAGGCCCTGGGCTGTAGGGCTGTCCCCGGCTGACCCCGGAGCAGTGCACCAGCTCCTTTCCCAAGTTCCCTGCAGTGAAGGTTAGTTTTGGGGTGTGACGTGTCAAACCAGACGATGTTAGCCAGGAAAACCCCAGCGTTGTTCTCAAAGCAGAGTCCTGATGAGCAAAAGCATAAATCACCTTAACAAACATCATACGGTTTGGATGGGGGGGACCCTAGTGAACTCTAGAAATGCATTTAAAACTCTTTAGCCTAAAATATCTACATATTAAAATGCCAAGAAAAGTACCAAAGCTGTAAGCTCTCAAAAGCCCGAGATCAAAGTGCCATCATCTTTTAATGTAAACCTTTTGTTGCATCAACAGTCTTAAGAGGGATGAGAGACATCAAAATAAAAACTGAGACAAACTGTGGCTTTGTAGCTGTTTTTTGTTTTAGTCTCTTCTCTCAATTTGGGCCATGAAATAGGTCAGCTCCATTACTGATCAGCCTTCCCACAAATATTTAAAACAAATTGAATTGCACACCCAATACCCATCACAATTACGCCAGGCACAATAACTAAATTAGCAATTCAACAAAATAATTGGAAATGCGATTCTCTCTATTCCACAGCCTCCCTCAGGGGTTTGGCCGATCTATGGGGGGAAAACTCTGCTTTACTAATTCTGCAGCTAATTAGAGACACACTTGTAAATGAAGTTGTTTGTCTGAAAGTTGAAATTCTTTGCTGTTGTGGGGTTTGGGGGGGTGGGGGGGTCACAGAGCCCCTCCATCCGTCCCCCCGCCGGGCACACGCGTAATTCCCACGTACAGCCCGTTGCTGCGCAATGTTTTGCAAAGGTGTAATGCCCGTTTGTGCAGGTACTAATTAGCAGATGTAGCATGAATTAATAAAGAATTAATATTCTGCTGGGGGGGGGGGAGGTCTCGCCCGCTGTTAAATGGTGGCACTGAGCTTTAGGAAAACTTGGTGGAGAGCACCCTGACCTTCTGCGCCCCCGCGACCCAGTGCACGAAGCTCTGATCCATGCTGCAGCCCCGAGGGCCCATCAGGCGTGATCAGGACCAGCAGCACCTGCCCCAGTTCCGGGGTTACTGGGGTTACTGGGGGCAGAAGGCGCCGTGCAGGCTGGAGCTGCTGGCCCAGGTTCTCCCCACGTCTCACACTGCCCAGGTTGGGGGGGAGCGGGGAGAAAAGCCTGCTTAAACACTGATAAGTGAATTCAAAAGCATGCTTAGCAGGGCTTTGACTCTTATCTCTTCAAACAACACGAATGGGAAGTTATCACATTTAAAGTGTTTCGTATTACCCTTTTAACATTACATCCAGCTCTCCAAAAATAAAAAATAATAAAAAAAAAAATGAAGTGCCCTGGTGCTACAACGTTAAAGGACACAGAAGTCAAACTGGAAAGGCGTCACAGCCTGCAGAATGTGCAGTCAGCGCCCCGAGCCTAAGCCACAAATAGAGGCCAGACAAGTTGCCAGCACAGCAAACCCCAAAGTAGGGTAGGGGCACGGCGCTTTCTGTTAACCATCCTTAATGCTTGCTCTGACAGTGCGAGCAGCATGAAACCATTCCACCGACACAAACTTTGGAAGCAGCCAATTTACTCCCCTTGATGCCTTTCAGAATTGCGGTTATTAAACCATGAGATTTTAATGATGTTCGACGACCACACAGCTTTGCTGCTGCTCGGAAAATAAGTGCAGGTACCGCTAACGGGTGGGGAGACGGAGCTCGGTGCCGTGTGCGGGTTGTGCCTGGCTGGGAAGGGGAAGCGGCGCACGCAGCCCGGCTGCTTTCCACCCTCTGCCAGGGAATTGATGGGAGGGATGCTTCCAGGAATGGCCTTGGGGTGGTCGCACCCCGAGGACGGTAACAGCTGGGAGCACCAACCCCATGATGGGCTTCATGTGAAACTAAACGACCTTGCTCACTAACGAGTGTGGGACTGCTCAGCACAGGCTGAGCCAAATCCGCCGCTCCCCATGCCTTTGGGTGGCTCTCACGGCAGCAACTACGGGGTGTCGTGCTGCTGTGGGGCTCTTTGCTGGAGGTGAGGCCGTCAGGGGCATCCTGAAATAGGAAGGGCAGCAGAAAGGAGCAAGTGGTGGCACTCAGCGAGCTGCTGCCTGGCACATTTTGAGCAGGGAGCTGCGAGATGGAGATGGGGGCTGGAGAAATCAATGCGCTTCCCTGAGAGCTGCAGCTACTGCCTCGCTGCAAGTGAACATAAAGATTTATCCACCCGTGATACATATGTTTGCCACACAAAGTCAATACTCACCTTGCACTTATTTTCTAAATCCAAGAAAAATGGTACATTTACCGGGCGGGGAGCCCGGCCTCCGCCGCCTCCTCAGCCCCCATTGATCTGGGCCCAGGACCAGCAGCGGGGTGGGGAAAGGCAGCGCAAAGCCCCGGGGGCTTCCTGGAGCTGGGGGACACAGGCACGAGGCCACACAGCGCCCTCGGAGCCTCCTTTTAGAGGAGAGCAGCTGGGTTTAACTCGGGCATGGCGCTTTTTTGAAAAGGTCACAAAACCCTCAGCTTAATGCTCCCCTCCCAAAGGAAATGTTTCTGCTCCTGGTCACTCGCCTCTCGCAGCCCCCTGTGTGGGGTTGGTCACGGGCTACTTTTCGTGCAGGGTGGTGGCATTTACGTACAGACGTGCACCTTGCTCCTGCTTTTAAACAGTCCCACGGCGAGCACTGCTCGAGCCACGTCCCTGCAGGTGTTGGTTCTCCCCCGGTGCGGCAGGCGCTGCTCCGTCCAGCACATAAGGGGTCAGGCAGCTGTTGACGGGAAACAGGTGAGTAGAAAGCAGACTTAAATCTGTAATGAAGAAGTGTAAAAGTGATTAATTAATTTCAGGTGCGCAGACAGCTCTAGGGACGCAATGAAGAGCAACAATGCGGCTACCGAGAAAGTGTTTCAATGGGGAAAAAAAAAGGGCTACAGGCACATTGCCACAGGCCTGGGTTCAAGCAAAGGCAGGCGCTGGGAGCAGAGGGAGCTCCCCTGGCCGGCCGGCACTACGGGGGTGTTAAATTTTAATTTCAAAATTAATTTAGCCAGGGCAGCAGCTCAGCATCACAGTAACATGCCCACAGACACGAGGCCGTGCGGCTTTCCTGTGTCACCACCGGGCCCTGGGGAGAGGCAGTGACACCAACGCCTCTGGGTAAATAACGTCCTGCTGCTGGGCCCAAGGGGACCCGCAGCTGCCGGTGCCTTTTCTGCACGGATCAGACGTGGACAATCAGTTTACAAAGCGTTTTAATTAGAGCACAGAAAACACCAAACAAAGACAGTAGAGTTCATGTGGTCACCAGCAGTGGCCAGCTCATTATACAGAGATATGCACAGATTATTTACGCAAGATAACCTCCATTGCAGATTGATCACAGCAGGCTAATAAATTCCCCTTACGGGGATTAATTTCCAGCTTCTGACCTTTGGATATAAAAACCCCACAAAAAGCCCCACGTGAGCGAGCTCCTCTGGCCAGCTTTACATTTGTGCTGGCATCTTTCAAAAGTGTGTCACGGCGATGGTGAGGACAGGAGGGCTCAGAGTCATGATCAGCAGAAATAATTAAGCGTACAGGATCAACGATGGACTGAAAAATCCACCAATATGTTCTAATTGCAGAAACATCCCCAGATGTGTCCCCATGTTGCACTCTGAGTCAGCCCATGTCCATGTCTACAGCACGTTCGTTCAGGAATTGGCGTGTGGACGGGGAGCGCTGGCTGTCTGCAAGGAGAGCACCTTTTCTCTGTTTTAAGGCCACGTTAATTATGTAAATGACATTTAAATCCTCTTGACTCGGTGAAAATAAAGTCACACATTGCAGATAGGCAGCCAACGAACAGAACTGAACGCTTCAATAAAAAACCCACCAATCCCCAAAATAAAATCTCGGCGGATTTAATACGAACGTGGGTGACCTGATTGCAGGAGGGGCTGGCGAGCCCTGCTGGGCTGAGCAGTGTGTCCCTCCCCCCGGCAGAACAAGCTGCCTGTGCCGAGCAGATTGCAAAATCAAGGTCAGGAATTTAAAAGGAATAGTCGAAAACCGATCGTCTTTGGGAGGAGGCAGAGTTCCTTTTAAAGGTGGGGGAAGGCTTTTAGCCAAGCCAAACATCTGCCCCACACTCTTCTTTCTGAACCGGTGTGGTTCAGCAGTGACCGTGTTTGGTGTTCCCTCGGTGAGGTTTTTAGGAACAAACCAGCAGCTGGAGACACCCCGCTCCGGGTGCTCTTGAGGCAGGGGGTGCGGAGCCTGGAGGTGTGCTTGGTCCTGATGCGAAGGCCGGGTGCTAATTCTGCTAATTCTGCTCGGGTTCTTCAGGACGCGTGATTTTTCCAAACAGCGACCGATAGAGCTCCGTCCTGGGGAAAGGAGGGAGGAGGAGGGGGAAAAAATTACTTCCCAAGGTCAAACTGGAAGCAAGAGGCTGCCACCAAACCCACCTGCTCCTTAAAACGAAAAGGCCTCGTATAATTAAAAATGCATTCAACAATCGTTATTAATACATGCAAGCAAAGGGAAGAACTTGCCTGAGCCCAATCACACGCGGTACAGAAATATGTAAATATTTCAGTGTGGCTGGATACCGTATCTCTGGAGAATGAGGGCTTCTATAAGTTTGCCCTTTACAGACAGGCTCTTCAAGTAAGAAAACAAGATTGAATATTTTAATAGGATGTATGAGACCGCAGAGCCATAAGGAGGATTCAATCAGACAGTCTTCGTGGGACTATAATTTAGTTTTCATACATTTTCTTGGACTTGACGGTACTTGAAAAACAATGAAAATGACCCAGCAACAAGAGTCCAATTAATATCACATATGCAGCAATTGTGATAACAGGAGCAAGTATAAAAAAATAATAAAAAAAAAATAAAGTGGGCTGGGGTTATTTATTTATTTTTAATTTTAAACCAAAGTAACCTGAGAAGAGAGCTGGGAAAAGGAGAGAGCATTTTTATAACTCGCACATTTCAGGAAATCAAGGCAGACCCCAGGAGAGCACCATTTCCTCCGGCCGCTCTGTCTGCAGGCACAGCCCCGTTGTGCGATGCCATGCGGTGCTGCGGGGGGGATTTCTTCCCTCCTGAGCTCTGCGACAACCACGGGGTTATTGCAGCCACAAGCCCAGCCGTCCGCTCGCTGCGGGCTCCAGCTCCGTGGTTTGTCAGGGCCAGCACCCAGGAAAGCTGCTGCAAGAGGAGGCCGAGCTGGCAGCACTCCCCTGGGACAGGCAGAGCAGGGTGACGTCTCCTCTGCTCAGCGAGGATTGCGGCGTGGCCTCGAAGGATGAACCTCAGCCCTGCCAGGGACGCCGTGCTTTTGGCTGCCTCCTCAATTCAGATCACAACAGGGCTCGCTGGCGACCACTCGAGCTGGGAGCTGTTTTGCTGCCCGGCTCCTTCAGTAATCAAGGAGAGGTGGCAACTGGCTTGAAAAGTGCCTGCTCCTTGCGGACACTTCCACTGCAGAGAGCCACCTAATTAACCAATCTGCGGCTCTACCCTCAGACAAGGATGAGGTGAGGGATGTGGTGAGGGATGTGGTGAGGGATGTGGTGAGGGATGAGGTCTCCTCACCTACCGAAACGGGTGGCTCCGTGCTCTGTGTGCGGAGCTCAGCCCCAACCAGGGAGCCGCACCTGGAGTTTCTGTGCTAAATCAAGGGTGTGCAGGCAATTTGGGCAAGTTTAACTCGAAAGCAAAAGCAAACCCCTTCTAGAAAACAGAGCTGATGTTTGAAAAGCTGCTCTGAGCTGAGGAGAGGAAGGTGGTAGGGGTCAGGTGTTGTAAGTGGCAGCTGAATTGCACCGAGTGCCCCAAATCGAAGGCTCGGGGACAAACGATGTCCCCCCCCCCCCGGAGCTGCCAGAAACCGTGTTCAGGTGACAGCCCCGTGCTGCCGTGCGGTCCCATGGAGGCTTCAGCTCCGAGATGTCCTGGGCTCTGCGTCCTCTGGTCCAAGCTCTCCTGGGACGCCCACGAGCCAGCAGGAAGGGGACACGCAGGCAGGGAGCAAACACCTGCAGAAAGCACTGCCCGCACTAGGCAGAAAAGGGAGGAGGGAGAGGAACGCCTTCCCCAGGCCTCCAACATTTTCCATCTTTCCTGACTATTAACTGATAAACGTGACTCGCTTTTGCTGTTTCAACTGAGAAATCAGATGGCAAACAGCAAGCAAGCGGCGCTCCTGATAAAAAAAAGAAAAGATGTTGTGGCTTTAAGGCTCCGTCAAGTGATTGGAAGGAAAATGCAGAGCGATGCCATTTGGTGCTCCGACAATCCCAGCCCTCCCGCCCTGCTTTGCTGCCTCAGACCCCATCATTACCCCGAGCCAACGTTTCCACTTGTGCTGCAATCTCGGTGCAATTCCCGGGCAGCTCCCGGCCGCAGCGGGGTTCCCGTGTGGGGAGCAGCGAGGGAACTGCTGGAACCAGTGGCTGGCAGAGCACTGCAGGTGGGCAAAGCCCACGAACACGCGGGGTGTGCTCGTGTCAGAGGAGGCTGAGCAGCCTGGGGACCTCAGCAAACATCACCAGCTCAGTCCTTCTCCCCTCTCCCTGGCCTACAGCTCGTTTTAATACTGAAGTTGAGTTAATTGCACGGAGGGAAGCAGCCTAACGAAGCCAAATCTCAATACCAAAGGCACCCTCCAGCTGGCTCCCCAACCCACGCCTGAACCCAGGCCCCCGGTAGGCTGACAGCCCCACGACTGGCTTCAGCCCCTTCGCTCTCCTGCCCAAAGCCTGCCCAAAAACGAGGAGCCCTTCCAGCAGCCAGCCCTTCCCCCCCCGGTGGAGAAGCAGGCTCCCGAGGCTCCTGTCCACGTTTTTGGCTTTTGACGGGCGCAGGAGCTCAGGGGTCGGTGCTGAACTCGCTCCCATCCCAGGGATTTTACACAAGCACTCGTTTTTCAAGCGAGCAGGGCCCATGGAGACCTGAGGCAAGGATTTGTCTTCCCAGGCAGGGAAAGGTTGGAGGCACTGCCCCACTGGTTCCAGACGCACACCCTGGGCACGCAGAGGCCGGGAGGAACCAAACCTGGCAGAGCTGAGCCCAGCGCCCCGCAGTGCCTCCGGGCACGGCCCCAGCAGCATCTCCTGCAGCCTGGATTGAGGTGGGACTGCCTGGAAAACAGCACAGACACCCTGGCAGTGATGGGAAACCATCACTCCTCCACCCTGACACAAAACAAACGTTTCACCCTGCTAAAAAATAATAATAATAATAGCCCAACCTTATTTTTTTCCCCCTCCTTTCATCGTCTCAGCTACCTTTCTTCCACAGCATCTCCCCTCAGCAGGATTTAACCATGCAGAGAGTAAAACTCATCAATCCTCCAGGTTTAACCTTGTCTCTGTTTCAATTCACCAGGGTAAGTGTGGATTTTAATACTTTCAGCCCCCTTAAGGCTATGCATAATGAACTCGGATTTTGGTTAAAAACATAAAATTTCTCTCCTCCACCCACATGTATTAAGCATCAGACTTGAGCCACTGAGTTGAAACAACCCAGCCCACCACCGGGTGCTGCCTTCAGACGGAGGAAAGGTGACTTTAGCACCGAGGGGCAGGGGTACGAACGGTGTGCCGAGGAATAACCTGTGCGGAGTAATTAACAGCTCTTACACCTCAGGTAGGGAGCGTGCAGGAGGCAGGTCGATACCGGGGTCTTCCTTGAATTAAAATTTAACTTACCCTTTATTGCAACCTACAAAAGCAAGTAATGAGCACTAACATTTTTATTTCTTTTAAACTGTCATTTAGGCTGTAGAGGGGATAATTACCTATTTCCACTGTAGTAAGGTTTTATCACCCTTAGTGAGGCATTTTCTAATTTAATATTTTTACTATATTATCATAAAACCTGTTTCTGGAAAAAATGATCACGAACCACACAGCCATTTGCCATAAAACATGTGTGTGTAAGTACCTTGGCTTATTATTTATGCATTTCTCCCGAGCTCTCTCCGAAGGCAGCGGCCAGCAGAGCTCGATGCCAGGCACCCACCGCTCCGGGTCTGCACTTTCTTTCGATGTGGCAGCAAGGCTGAGACAAAAGGGGGGTGCGGGGGGGCTTCCCCTCTGCCCCTGGTGCCCCCACGCAGTCAGGACCCCGGTTCTTGGCTGCAGCTTGGCCTCGTGGAGCAGCCAGGACGGGATGCACCGCGCTGCTCACCGCCCCCAGCCACCCCCAGCCACGTTGCACGGACCCAGCGAGGACATTTCCCCCGCTAGCCCCAAGCTAGGAGCCCGACCACCTTCCCCTTCATGGTTTAACACTTTTACAGCTCTCGGGGGGGTCTCTGCAACCCCCCCGGCTCCGGGCAGCCCCCAGCACGTGCACAAGCTGCAGACAGCGGGGTGCCAGGGCAGCAGGGCTGACGGCGAGGCTCCCCACCTTGTGCCTTGCTCCCACCAGCGGTGCTGTTTCCATAACTAAATAAAAGCCCAACTCCTTCACGGTGCTAATTCAGCAGCGGACTTTATCACCCTCCAAATCCCACAGACCTACTTACTGCCGGGGTTTTGTAGGCAAAAGCCTTGTGACGGAGAGCAGGTAAACACACACCGAGGGCAGGACTGCCCTGAGTGAATATTAAGAGCAAAAGCACATTTTATAAATAGATAAATCATTAAAATATCAATTGCAGAAACTGTTAGCAGTTCCCCAGGAAACTCCTTTGCACTAGGCCACCAAACATACAAAGGGGAGAGCGAACACACACCCTCACACGGGAGAGAGCAGCGAACGCGGTGCTGTTTGGTATAATTACATTCTCCTTATTGCTTTTTTTTTTAAAAGCACAGTCCTGTAGATTCGTAGAAGAGCAAAATTAAGGGGGAATATTCCTTTTCTGGTGTTGTTTTTTTTTCAGTGCTATTAATACAGCAATGCTGCGTGAGTCACTGCTGCTCTGCCGTTATAAAAATACCCTCCACCAAATCTCCCTGCCTTTTCCCATGTACCTTTTCTTTTCTCTCTTCTTCCAGGACAGAAAAAAAAAAGAAAAAAGAAGATAATTTAGACTGTGCCCCAAGCAGTACTGAAATAACTACAACTACCCCATTCCTGGTGACATCCTCCGCTGGGAACAATGCATTTCTAATTCACAAAAACCGGTGGAAGATGCAGCACGAACACCCATGAAGAAAAGCAGATGAAAACCACCCAGCTCCTGCTGAAAACAGGCTGGCTGCGGAGCAGACGGCTCGGCGCTTTCTTGGGAAACTTTCTGCCTGCATCCTAAGAGATCTTTTGTCCAGCAGTGTGAAATTCAGATTACTAGGTGCCTAGCGAGCAGAGCAGGTACCTGGGGAGATGAAACAAGCCGGCGTCCTTCAGTTCTCTGTTCCTACTCCAACGCATTACCCAACACCAGCGTGTGGGGTGGGGGGGGGTTTGCTCTACACTCGCACCCCCCAGGTGCATTTTGCACCCCGGGATTTCCGCAGGGACAAACCCACGCCAAGGCTGGTGATGGGGAGCAGTGGCGAGCAGGCAGGCAGCATTAAAACCCCATGGCACCAGCAGTGAGGGGTGCTGTGGGGCACGGGGGGGCAGCTCCTGGGGCCGGCAGCCCCACGAGATGGCAGTCTCTCCTCTCCCTCGCTCCCGCGCACGACTCCGGCCATAAATCCCGCGGCCAGACGGCTCTCATCACCGTGCCCGGCGCTTGAAGGAGATTCAGAAAGGTTCTGCCGCAATTCCCTCTCGCTCCGGCGGGTCAGGATTGGGTCCTTCGAGTCCGTGCGAATGCTTTTAAGCCCCACGGCTTTAAATTATGAGAGGCGACGTGTGACCTCTGGCTCGTCTCAGGAGACCAGGCGCAAGATTTATAAGTATTTCAGGATGCCGGTTCCTGCCCTAAACAAAGGGACTCTGCACGTTGTGTGAGGCTGGAGGTGGCGATGGGGTGGGGAGCGGGCTGTCCCCCTGCAGACCCGGGGTTCAAACCTGCCATCTCCATCACCGGTCCCCAACGTTTTGTCCTTACACCAGCACAGCCCCCTGCCTCTTCTCCAGCCTTAAGGTGACAGAATTAGCAGAGGGACCTCTCGCACTCTTTTTGGCCCCACCAGCGCCCACGTTTTCCCAGGAGCTGTTCCAGCACCAAGATCAAAGACGCAGAAGCGGCTGGAGAAGGAGCGAAAACGCAGAGAGGTTCACAAACCTCCAGCATGCTCCACTGGCGTGCTCTCTAGCAGCTTTAATTTCCCCCTGAAATTCATAAAATGTTGCCTTCTCAGGCTCTGTTTGAAGACGGGTATTTGAGCGGAGCAGCCGCTGTCATGCTGCCTGTGCAGCGCCCCGTGCAGGCACCCGCACGGAGGGGCCCATTCTTTGTGTACCTTAACATCCCATATTCCTAGGATGATTTCCCTCTTTCACAGCTTGACTGTTTTATAACAGATTTGATGCAGGAGAAGACAAATTGTCTCGCAAAGGAAGGACGACAAATCATCGTGCAGCTCTTAACAGGTTATTTTTTTTCCCTTTAAAAAGGAAATTTCCATAGCGGAGGCGTCTGTCTTCTTACCAGGGATGTCAAACACCCAGCGCCGGGACACGATGATTTCAGCCCATTGGCACTAGCCGGGGTCACGTATTCCACCTCGCTACTGCCAGCTAAGAAGACACAAAAGCTCCCTGCTCACACACCGACCCCTGCACAACCATGGTTTGAAGCCACGCGGACGCCTTAAAGCATCGACGGGGGTCAACTGCTGAGGGTGAGGCAAAGGCTGGGGGTAAAACCCCACCAACCAGAGCGAAACACAAAGGGCAGAAGGACACCGAAGTCACAGTGCCTCAGGCCCAGGGGCCACGCCGGGTGGGTTTCATGTCACAGGACAGCTCGTGCTGCGTGCTGTGTGCTTTTCGGATCCCAGCTCAGCTCAGCTGAGGCTCCCAGGCTTGATGCTTGATGGCACAAGGCGGTGTGGGCCATGCTGTGGGACACGTCTCCTCCCCAGGGTGCACACCTCTCTTCTGGGAAACCCCAGAGGGGCTCTGCCGGAGCAGGGGGCTCCTCCCAAAGCCATGCAGCCCTCCCAGCCCCATCCCAAAACTCCAGGTTTCTCTGAAACATCAGCACTGCAAGCTCGAGAGGCTGCCCCGGGTGTGAGAGCCACCCCCTTTGTTTCACAAAGCAAAGCCAACACAAAGCCGGACAAACTTTTGTCCAGGCCGTGTCTATAAAAACCAAGAAGGGTTTTTCTCACACCGCCAGGCACCTGACGTTTGTGCTGCATGGCACAGAAGCAGGAAGAAGAGCTTTGCTTTCTGTGAGGGACCGGTGGCAGGGTGAACGGGACTGGATTGACAATCCCAGAGCCCAGATTCCTCCACTAATCCAGTCTCATGGTGCTTTAATACCCAAAGTACAAAGTGAGCTAAGTTAAAGGCTGCTATCTCACCAACTTTTTCATTTTTTTTATAATTTTTATATTAAACTCTTATGTCATATAAGTAAATTAATCTTTTAATACCAGGATTTCCTACCACGCACCCCCCTCCGCTTGCTGCAAGACCCACAGTGACAGAGCAGCAGCATGAAGTGCAGGAGTCAGGCTGCTGATGGGGAAAACACAGTGTCCGGGCTGAATCCGAGGGAAATGCTCTAATCCAAACCCCGCTGGCAGAGGGATAAGCTGTGTCTTAACCCAGCACCCCAGCAGGCACTGGTGTGATGTGCAACCAGAGCCGGGCTGTAAGGAGTGGGCTGGGGGCTCCGCTGCCAAGCACGAGGTGAGGCCAACGTGGGCTCGCAGCCCTCGTGGGAAGCCTGTGGTTCCTAAAAACCAGGGCCATGTCAACCAGGTTAACTCCCAGCACAGGCAGACAGGTTGTCTGCCCAAAACAAGGCCCCGTGCCTCAGACTGCGTGGTTTGGCACAGTCCCGTCATCGCCAGCTTCTTCCTGGTGACACGTTATCCTCCACCTTCAGGCAGGTAAAAACCCCTGCCCTGAATTTCAGCCTGCACTGGAGCACGTCTCTTTTGTCCTGCCTGACTTTAGTGCAGAGAAGCCTTCTCCTGCCTCCCGTTCCTGCTCCTGGTGCCATCTTTAATGATGATGTATGGGCGTCCTTCTCCTCGGCGGTGCTGTGGGGAGGGGGTCACACATGCGACACCGCCAGCATGTGTATCAACAGCAAATTATAAACCGTGTCAATCCCAGTTAATGCAAAGCTGTAATCCTCTTTAACAAGAGATCAAATCAGTGCCATGAGTTATGTTCATTCTGTAATCTGATAAGAAATAGACTGAGACTCTAATAAAAGAGTAATGAGAGCCCTTAATGATGCTGTTAAAAGGTAGCGCCAGTTAAAATATTGCTGTTGTTCCAGCTGATTAGATCACTGGTGCATATTTGCACAATCTTGTTTTACCTGTCAGAATAACCTCAGTCGTCGTGGGAGATAAAGGTGCTTGGACCAAACATCTGCTCCTTAAAGAACATCTCTCCTGCCAGTTACCCGTCCTCCAGAGGTGACACAGTGATGTTCCCCAAACTTGGCAGGAACTTGATACCAGACCTTTTTTGAAGTGTCTGTGTTTAGTCTCTGTGCCACACACATGTACGGTGCGAAGAGCTGTATGTCAAAGCTGATAGTGAGATGTAACAAAACCAAAATCTGCACAGACATCTCCCCAGGAACACGGACTTTACCTGACCTTGCCATGACTAGGTGGTTTACAGGCCCCACTCCTGCAGATACGGCACACAATGAAAATACATGCACGTGTTTATGGACAGGAGCACCTTTAGTGGGAACCTCCAGGCTCAGTTGGTCATTTTCTTGTGCCTCATTTCCCAAAGTATGAAACAGAGAAGGCAGCATCTTCCCAGCTCTGTTAACGTGCTGGTACCAAAGGCTGATTCATTAAAGTTTACGCTGTGCTAGATCCTGGAGCGATGGGATCACTGCAGTGAGGATGGGCAAAGCATCCTGCAAGGGACGTCCAAGAAGTGGCACCCCCATGATGCCACCCTCGAGCCCAGGCAAATCACAGCTGGAGACAGATCAATCCTGATCTAATCCTGGGAAATTCCTGCCTGAGTCGGCTACTCCCCTCCGAACACCTCAGCACACTCACATCAAGCTCCTGCCTTCAGCTTCCTTGTCACAGGGCCGGCCCATTTACATAGCGATGACCTTGGACCGATTAGAAAAACCTTGGCCCAAGAGTCCTATAAATGTATTTAAGTCTATAAACATATACCCCAAGACAACCATAAAAATCACTTTCCAGTGTATGTTTTAAAATACTACCAAAGAGGGGTTAAAACAGAGGAGGGCTCGAGGCCACCCGTGTCCCACACATTACAGCATAATATATGTGAGCACAAGGTTAAACAGCCATGCCCATGCGTAGGGTGCAGGAAAAACTGGCAAGTGGAAGATTAATTGCCTGCACGAATGCTATTACTCCAACTAGCAGCAAGAATAAGAAAGAACGTGGCAGTGATGTTGACAAAGGCAGTACTGTACTTGCGTGTTTCTTCTCTCAAATTCCGGCTGTAAAACAATTCTGGAGGGACCGTCCATCCCTTTCCCCAGGCAGCGCTCAGACTCTTTCTCCTCACATGCATTTGCTCTTTATTTCTGCAGCCAGCAGCAGTGGCAGGTGATAAACTTGACGTGACGGATCCCCACAAGTCCTGGGCATCCCACAGCCACGCTACCAAATCACAGGAGCCTTTGAGTGCCAGCAGCCCCTTGCACTGTTTTAGGGGCTCTTTGCACAGCCAGAGCATTTAAGATGGCTTAAACATACAGAAGAATCAGGCTCTGGATTTATTAAATTTATTAAAATATACCAGGAGTGACTGGGCATTACAGTGCGACATGCCTTCAAAGCACTTAGAGCAAACAAAGCCAGGAAAAACAGTCACAGAGAACTCCGTCTGCTCCTGCTGAAGGGCTTGCCCAGCTCATCACGGGGAGTGAGGTCTTGGCACAGGCACAGGAGAGCCAGAACTTCCCCACCAGCCACCCTCCAGCCTCTGCCCACCCATATCTGCCCATACATATTTATTTGCTGGCATTTTCCACGCAGCTAGCTGACACCGTGGTCACCGGCAGAACTTAAGGAGGAATATTCAGGCAGCTCTGTTTCCACAACCCTTTGTTATATACAGCTCACTGACACTTTAAAATGTCTCGCACTACAATACCGAGCACCCTGTTGTTCAGATGTGTATTTACTTTGGGGTCATGCCTTTTAAGTGCCTGAGCAGGAAAAAAATGGCTGGGAGCATGATCACATCACTGTGAAGTGTATACTTGCATTTTCAATATAGTAATTCACACTTGCAAACAATAAAATTACCTTCTTCTGTCACAAAGGAAAGCTGTTATCATTACTGCTTCCCTCTCATGCGTACAGGCTTGGTCTCTTGTTTTTAATTCACCCGCAGTTTAACGCAGGCGTGGAATTCTTCTCGTCTTGTCCAGGATGGCTGTGTGCTGCTGGAGGTATGACGGCCCGTGGCAAGCGCAGGGACATTTTAAGCAGGGATGTGAAATGATCCCTAGGGGGTGGCCACGGTTTAAAAAATAAATAAAAAAAGTCACAGACAGCAGCAGATGTCTTCATCTTGGGAGAGCTGAACCAGAGCACTCGGAGAGTTCTGATTTTCAGACGCTGGCCACTCTGATACTTTCAGTGTGTTTTATGGTTGGATGCAAACACAGAAGGTGTGAGACCAGGGAGGAAAGGAAGGAAGCTGGGCTAAATACCTCCCAGGTTCGCAGAGCAGAAAGCAGGAATGCCCACCTCTGCTGTCCGAATGAGGAAGGCCCGCTATGAATAGGAAGAAGGCTTGCACCAGTCTGCAGTGCATATTCGTTGTGTTGCAGGTAACTAGCAGTGATTTTGGTGAACACTGAGGAAAAGTGAGGCTGCTATTTGTGTGTGTCTCATCTGAAACAAAAGCTTTGCTCTGCTTGTTAAAAAAGGAAATAACAATGCTATTACTAACCCACTGCTTTTTACACCTCCTCAAGAGCAGACCTCAAAGCCTGCCCGATTCTTTCCACCGCAGAGAAGGGGAATCAGCCAGGGAAGCACATGGACTGCTCAAGGTCATCCACGAAGCCATCTGCTGAACTCGGACCTGAGCCTGCCCAGCCCGAGCCCCGCAGAGCCCCATCCATCCGCAGGGTTTGCTCGCAAGCCTCATCTGGGCAGAGCGGGACGCAGCTGCCCGCGCGATGCAAGCCTCAGGCACGCTCGCTGGTGTGTGAACACATCAGCCGACAGCTCCACGCTAGATGGCTGAGCCAACGTCGAGAGCTAAGCGACCGAAATGCCATTAACTGGAAGCATGGCGGGCCTCCAACGCCACTAATAAACCTCATGTAAGGAGCAAGTTCCCGCAGTCAGACAATAAGCAGCAGCAGCTGCTGCCACGCTGCTGCCACCGAAGAATCTGTAACGCATGCAAGCGGTGTAATAACCCACTCGGAGTGGAGAAAACCCCCAGGAGACATTTTCAGTAAACCAAATGTCAAACGCTATGTCCCTACCACGATGATAGCTATGCAGACGCAGCGTAACACTGAGAGCATCCTATTAGCTGTAACAGCTTCGGAGGGTCAGCCGGGCTCCTTGCAGCTCGTGGTGGACTCAAGGTGCCTGCTGAGAAGGGAGGGGAGCGAGGGTTATGACGGCGGCAGCCAGATGAAGGGTAGCTGAGGCCCAAGCAGGCTATTGGCAAAATGACTCGGCTGTCCCAGCTGCTTTGATGCACTTCATGCTTGCGCTGACTTGCTGGAGAATTTTGGCTTCCAGAAGGCATTTTCTGTGCAACTTTTGGAACACAAGTGAGTGCAGTGGACTGCGAAGGAGGAGGCAATGTCACCTCTGGGGCCAGCAAGCATGATAACCCGTGGATTATTAGGGTCTCATTATTATTTTTCACCTCCCTCTCCCTCTCATACAGACCTTGCAAGCTGAGTTTCCCTTATTCTGGGGATGGAGCAGGGGGCTGTATGCCTGCCTAGCCTGTAGGACACTGCAATATGTATTATATGCAAAAAGTGGCCACTCTAACCTTATTTGATCTCCTCAAAGTATAAAAAATAATCAGTCAACTGGACAGGACAGAGAAATACGAGAGGCATGCGCACTACTAATGTATGTGGTATGAACAGGTTCTTCCTGCACACACACGTGCCACTTGCTAATTACCTTCAGACAAAAAGCTGTGGGGAACGAGCAGCACATCCAGAACAATGCCTACGGGATGGTACAGCTCTATTAGGAGTGCGTGTCCACCCCACCCCGTGTTTTATTTGGCACTACCCAAACACAGAGCCTGGTTCCATACAGGTACAGGTTCCTTGCCAGCTGGGACGCACAAAGAGCGGCTAGCTCAGGCCATGCACAGTAGAAACAAAAATGCACTTGATTATTTGCCAAATAGGCAAAAGCGTTCGCATCTAACCTCAAAAGGTCAAAGTCACTTCTGCCCCTCTCTTCCTACCCAGGGGGTGGAAGATCTGATCTCCTGACATGGCTGGAGGAGTAGCTCCCACTTTGCCTACCCAACACATTTATTGTTGTGGTGAGAGGATCTAGACAATATTCAGTACTCAGAGCAGTTTTCTCATTTGGAAAAAAAAAAAGGGAAAAAAAGAAAGAAAAAACCATGAGAAAGATGCATGATGAAACAGCCCGAGTCTTATTATGCACGCAAAATGTCTTAGTGCCAGCTTTCTGAAGAGCTTTCATCCAGAAGTCTGTGCAATATCCCAAAAGGCAGCAGTCTGAGAACAGCAGGTATTTGGTTTCCATTTCCCAAACAGACAAATGACATCTCTCTCTCACAAAGCACAAACATGTTCCACAACCCAGGGGAAAGATGTTTCTCAAGCCTTCTACATCCATTCATTGGAAAAATTATACCACCTCCTTCCCACAAAAAGCCCAGCATTTCCAGACTTACTTAAAAAATGTACTACGTAAGAAATACAGCTGTAGAACAGCTGCCTAGCAACTGTGTACCAAAATTAACTTGTATCTTCTTTGATAATTAGCAAGTTAAAACATTATAGTCTTCTAATAAAATCTGTCAGTCTTTAAATAGAAATACACACAAGCAGCATTTAGGTCTTGGCTGAATCTTGACTGAACTAATCCAGTTGTTACCTGAAGTAAGAAAATGCATGCTGAGCAGAGTTTAAATCAGTTGTCATTTCTGCTGAAAGACAAATTCTTTATAAGTTTTGATTACACCTGGAGATACTAGGTAACTTGGCTCACTATTTCTAGAATAACTATAAAACTAGAACATTTCAAAATCGGAGCAATTTTAAAGCAGAAGTAAAAACGCAGGTACCGAGATTTATGAAAATTTCTTGTTTGGTGTCACAGTAATTACAGAGTGAAAGCTCAGCCAGACTGCCTGGACAGATGTGACCAAGACATCCAGGCTATGATGCCAGTGACAAATGGTTAACTGATAAGAAGAAATGGAGAGGGCGACAGGCTGAAGAACAGGTCAATATCACGCTGTCATGAAGCCATTTGAGAAACATAATTAATCTATTACTCACCTGGCATCATCATTCATTGTGCAGTGGTCAATAGGTGCCATGAAGCTCACCAGCTTGCTGTGGACATGATACCTGGATAGTGCAGGAAATGAGAGGCAGCACATTAGGAACTGTTAATGAAAGGAAAATGTTACTGCTTGAATAGAAATATACCAGTCCCCGAAAGGGAAAGTGCTGGCTTTCCTGGTGGCTGATACCTGATGAGTTACTAGTCATAGCATGAAATTCCCTTCCCTTTCCTCCTCCTCCTTTCTTATAACATGGAGAGAAGAATTATCAGATGGTACAATGAACAGAATAACTAACAAGCAAATCCTTTTTTTAACACAACTAGAAAGAGAGCATACAGCTTCCCTTAATTGTGTGCAGTACCTAATCAGATTCCCAAACTGGCAACTCTGAAAAGTCAAAGAAACAGGAACTAACTCTTGTTTTCAGCCTGCCTTTCAGCTGGCATCTCAATCACCTTCTGGAATTTGCGCCCAAAGAGTGCACTGCAGGCAGCAGCAGTGTCAGAGCATCAGACCTCAAGCATCCATCTGCTATCACTTTTTCCTTGCTCTGTGGTAGCTAGGGCCCTAAAGGATCTCAAAATCCCGCTCTGCTGGCCATACCCATAGCTGGAAAGTGCTATCCCAAATAACTTAGAACTACAGCACGTAAAACGAGGCAGAGAAGATGGGAAAAAGACCTGCAAAGAGAAGAGGCATGTCCAAGGTAATAAAGTGCTGCATCTGTCCCCGCTTCTGATCCACCAAAATATTTCTGCACGCTGTGATGCACCTACAGATATGGGGTTACCCTCCTGCATTCCACCCTGAGCTTGGAACTTGCAGTGGCTTTTCATGACTTACAGCCCAGGATCTGACATAACACAATTTCACAGCATACTGAAAAACTGTGAATGTGAAGGTGCCTTTAAACGCGAGTGTGTAAGGGCAGGAGATTCCAAACCAGTAGCTTTGCTGTGCACTACCATGCTGCCCACCCAAGTCTGAAATGTTTTATCCAAGTTGCTGCTATTTTTAGAGCTTGACAAATAGCAGGCAAAAGGATTCACAAGCATTTGCCCAGAATCACCTTTTCTCTCTGTCACCTCTGCACTCCCTTTTGTTTGCTTATGCAGGAACATTCCCTTGAGGGGATTTTTAGCTCACAAGAATATTTCAGAATGGCTCTTCAGGCGCAGCACACACTCACCCTTACACAAGGGCTTCTCTACACAATCAAGTCTTTGTCACTCGTAATGGAAGGAACTGCCCTGGTCTAACGCTGTAATGATCAAATCAGGGAACAGACACGGCACCGCGTGGCTAGCACGGCACCAAGCAGCAGGTCAACAGGCTGAGCTATGGAATAGTTCACTTGCATTAAAAACTGATGGATTCGTAGAGATCAAAGCTTACACAGAGATGGACTGCTAAGTAGTAAGGGGACTTGGCAATCCTGATAAATCCTCTGATGCAAGTTGTTTGTCCAGAACTAATTACCATCATGCTTTTAAAATCAGGACCTTCAAAATCCCCATCTAGCAGATATTGAGTATTTAACTTCCTTCACAGAAAGCTGCCCCCTGTTGCAGCACAGGCAGCACTGATGAGAGCAGTAGGAGCACACACATCGCTCCTCCACATCCGCCTCAAGACAAGGCATGTCCTAGCAAGGGCTAGCAGAGGCCTGGGCACCTGGTTTCTTAAGCTCAACTCTGCAGTTTTTGGAAGGGCTCACTTCTCTTCATGCCTCAGCTTCTCCATCTGTGCAGGGAACAGGGCCTCGTGTCAAGCACAATGTTGACTGCTTTTGAAAGCACTTGGAGATCCTCAGACCCTGTAAGGAACTAGCACATTTCACCCAAATACGCTGTAACACTGAAGGTGTGCTAAAGGATTGCTAAAAAGAATGAATTATTGAGGCGGGTAAAATTTAGCATTTGATACTTTGCTCTCCTAGATGTCAACGTTCTCCACGAAAACAAACCTAAGCACTGCTAATTTTAGGGGAAAAAAAGAACAGGGGACAGGCATGCTGCTTGGGGTGACACACGATCTTTCAGTAGAAGAACCGACTATTTAAAAACACCAGTTTGGGCTCTTTTGGATGATTCTGAAAAGATCCCGGAGCTTAACTGCATGTTAATCCTAAAACCACACAATGGCACATTTTTTTCTTTTATTGATATTTTTTCCTGAGGGGTCAGTGCAACTTTTATTTAGCGAAGAAAAAAAAGGGCACCTAAGATCTAAGAGGCAATTGACTTGGCAAGATAGCTGATCTCTCAGGAATGCTGAAGCGCACAGATTGCACACAATGAGAGACTTCCCCATTATTCCTAGAGGTTTATGAGTCTGACTCAGTTGTGTGATGTTGTCAGTAGTTTTGACTGAATCATGAATATATCCAATTATGTGTGATGCTGACAGAAAAGAATATTGATAGTCAATAATTATAGGCTTTTCAGGCCAACAAAGTAGCTCTTCCCTCTTTTAATAAATTATCTTATGACATCTATCTTAAAAATTGCTATGCCAGGCCTGACCCAGACTGACTCCACTGACTTTCTATCAGATGCCATCTAAACTCACGATTTATAGTTTACTCACAAAAGGATGGTTAATGTTGCGGATTTTTTCAGGAAGCGGTGCAGCTTTTCAGCATGCCTCCCTGCCACAAACACCTCCCCCACTACAAATCATGCAGTCATGCTAAACTCAGGGAGGCTAATAGATCTGCTCTGCAAAGGGGAAAAAAAAAAAAAACCACAACTATCTTCTCCAGACTGCTTCCTTTTCCACCTTACAGCATGGACAGTTCTTCCACTGGAAAGACAGGCGGAGAGATCAACCCAAATTAGTAGCCCAGGAATCAGAATGTGAAATGCTGTGATGCTAAAGAAAGCTCTGATGTGACTTAAAAACAGAGATTAGACACCAAATTGCAGATGACAAGGCTCAAGGAACATTAAGATTCCACAGTGGATGCCCCAGAGCGAGGCAGCTTGCCCTGAAGGGGACAAATAAGCCTGCCAATGCACCCTGGAGCCAAACCAAGGCAGTCCCATTTGATCTGGCAAAAGCACAACTTTTGGTTGCTTGCAGAAGCTGTCACCCACCGGATTTTCCTTCCTTTACTGGCTTTTCTGTCCACTTTCTTCTTTATTTTGCTTCGTAACTTCTGGATGGCCAGCCATTGCCTGAGGGATGCAAAATGACACTTAGAGCATTTTTAGAACCACAAGGCAGATAAGCAGTAGCTCTGCTGGGGTCTGAAGCCCGTTCCAGCCCTTTTGCCTACTGCATATACAGAAGTGAAGGAGATCAGAACCTCAGGAAAAGAAATTCAAAACTTCAAATGCCTGTGCTACTGCTTCACTCCAAGAACACAGCTTTTAAACAGCAAGCATTTCTCCTCGTGCCAGCTACAAAAGGACTCATAGGCCAGACCTGATGATCCCAATGAGATGAGCACTGTTTGGTGAGAATTCTTCATCTGCAGGGAAATCCATGGAGACCACAAGGCTGGCTCCATTTTTTATTCTTTCTTGATTACTGATTTTTTTTTTTTTAAGAATCTTTAAATCTTTTTTAAGAAAATCTTTACCAAATATAAATGATAAAATCTGTGAAAATTACCTTTAATGGTACTCCTTTTTGGTTTTGGCATTGATTGTTAGAAAGATTTCTATTTTGCACATAGAAAGCCCAGAACAGTACAGACGGTCTGACACACTCTGAACTGACTCTTTAAGTGAGCCAGGCTATGCTAACTTCATGAACAGAAGTGCTACAGTGCAGTAGATGCTCTGAATTTATTTCTTCCCTCGGTTCTGCAAAGCATATAAAAAATTACAAGCATTCTCCCCACCATCTCTGCATATTAAACCTGGCAAATCGAGCAAGAAGTCCTCTATAATGCTCCACCTATGACTAAGCAGAACTACAGAAGAAAGGCAAACCCCACTTCCAGAACGCGCTGTCTGATCCCCAGCAGTATTTAGAAGGGAAGGCTCAAGTCCTCGAACAGAATCTCATCAAGTCCAAGAAGTTTTCAGCAGGGAAAAACTTCTACAAGTTATAAATATTTTTTTTACGAAAACGAGCATCATCTTACCTAATTTATACAATGAAAACTTGACATCAGGGAAAAAAATCTAGCAAAATCCAATTACTGCAATCTTAATATAATCTTAATTACTGTAATCTATTTTATTGTAAAGTCAGATAAATGTACAATGTAATCACCACTTAAATGTAATTTTGTCTATATCATGTTAAATTATAGTGAATAGCTTTCCATAATATTCAAGACATACACAAAATATATTTGACATGTTGCACTAAAATTTGGATAGTATTTTACGAGGACAAAAGTTATTTTACTTACACAAAATTTCCTAATGAATTTTCTTCCCCTCCCCATACTCACACCCCCTTAACTCCTTTCTCAGCAGAGAGCCCTATTCCAGCATCTCCAACCTCCCTGTGCTTTTACATTATTTTCAGTGTTAGCCCAGGGCTATTTAAACGTAGACTGTTTACTAAGCAGTATTTGAAACGTTCCCTGTTTTCTAAGCATAGAATTAAGCCGAAGAATACAAACTTCCTTGCACGGAATTATATTTTACTTCTGGCATGCAGGCAACATTCCCTGCCACTGTTCTAATCATACAGTGTCTTTTCTTACAGCAGGGAGAGAGCATTCACAGGAGTCATTTTTACTGATCTCACTACAGATGCTTCACTCCTCTGCAAATCAGAGCTCATGAGAGAATGCCCAACTTCAGCAGAGGACTGTTGCTTCATCTAGCTCCCTCTTGTCAGGCAGGACAAGACAAGACACTTCCCCTACGCACCCTCTGTGCTATATGAACCCCTGCGACAGAGGTATCCAAGGTCTGGTACAAGCCTTTTATAATGCAAAGTATCGTTAGGGGCAATGCACTGTACTAAACCCAGGAGCTTTCTCCAGAGTCATTCACAATTTTGCCCTCTACAACGGGCAGGTCTGGTAGCTCCCAAGTAGTTCTGCACTCCTGGACTGTGCTGCAGCGCTGGGGAGAAGCCAGTGATGCTGCAGACGGCTGCTCACTCACCTGCCCATCGCTACTTGATCGTTGGGGTCCAGAGAACTGGTTTTACGCTCTATAAGCTCTCGAAGAAGCTACAAGAAAGACAAAAATTCCATTTAAAAGCACAATAAAGACAAGTTAATGCAAACAGGTTCACATGTTTCTTGGAAAACTTAAGAAATTAGGTGCCAAGTTCCCAAGAGAATCTGCATGCCTCATTTCTTGAAACTGTCTAGAAGATGGCATGCCAAGAACTAAAGCCTTTCAACATTTCCTCACCACAAAAGAGTTTTCCAAGGGCTAAAGCAGTTATCGTCCAAATCAGTCCCTGCACTGCACACAATTGGAGCATAACACTGGAGGAAAACAGAAGAGTTTCTGTATAAAGCTCGTTTCAGATGGATCTAGGACTAGGAGAGTCTTCCTATCACCACATTATGGTTTATTTAGGTGGCGTTTAGCATCAGATCATTCATCTGAAGAGAATCTAAAAGGTTCTGCCAAGCCAGAGGGGCACAATTTAGGAGCACACAGCCTGGGCCTGGGCCCTGCTCCTCAACCACCAGCTGAACCTGACAGGAGATAGTTGCTCCTCTCCCCGAGGGGCAGAACGAGGAATCCTGCTGGCATTTCAGGGATCGTTACCGGTCGCTGGGCTTTTGGAAGGATGAAGGCAGCCTGAACCTCCACAGGCTGCTGTGTACCCGACTCCTTCTGACGACAAGTGTGGAGAGCTCTGCCCCACGAGCCTCCCCAAAACAGACGCCGAGCAGTGCTAGGCAGTAATGCTGACTACGAGGAACAGCACAGAAATATGATTTTTACAACCAGAGCAGGAATGCTCAAGCAGGTTTTTCTATTTCTTTTCATGTCCTGAGGGTTGGGTTTTGTTCTTTGTGCTTCCTGCAGCCAAATACCCTCGTGAGCGGCCTGTCTGGCTACCTGACCAGGGCTGTGTGTTTATCACCACTCCCTGGAGGTTGACCACGCTGTGCCGTGGGTATCACACCTTACTGCAGGGAACAGCAATGAACCCTCCAAAACCGAGGGGCACGGACTTCTTTCTGGATGCCCTGACAAGCGAAGTTACTGCCTCGGCTCAGACATGGACCTGGAAACGAGGGAGTCCAGTCAACTCTACAAACGTGTTGGCCAAGAAAGGCTGAACAAAGCTTTTCTTCTACCCTGTATTTTTGCTCAAGGAGGAGAGCTGGTGTGCAACCAGGGCACAGCAACGTGAGGCTGGGGGAGCAGCCGGCTCCAGGCTGTTGCCTTCACGTGGCCGAAGCACACACAGCCAAGGCAAGAGGACAAGGAAGAAGCCAGCATCAGCCAGCAGCAGGGGATGTGGAGGAGACACCCGCTCATTTCTGAGCAGAGCTCACCTCGGGGCAGCCTTCAGGTGGCCTCCAGGGCACTGCTGGGTGGGCACAGCTGGTCCCAGGCTGCCCCAGGCACTGCATGCACACTGCTCTGGCTTCTGTACACTGCTGGACTGAGGGGGAAAGGCCAAAAAAAAATGCCATTTAAAGGCAAACTGTTATTGTTTTATGACCTTTTTTGTTTTTAAATGGAAGACAATCAAGCAACAGAGTAAATGTTTATTCCTGTCCACATCTTCCCCTGCCTTCAAGGCATACATTGTATTAAAAAAAAGAACAATTCAAGCACAATTAAAATCCTGCCACTACTTTTTCCCCCCTCTATTTGCCTATTTTTGGAGATTATTACTACAGAAATTACATTTAAGAATTCCAGGAACAGAGGCCTCTGGTTTATTATCACTAGAAAACAGCAAGCTATTTCTCTGCCCTGTTTATCTGATTGATTCCCAACATCTTTCTGGCACACAATCTATCAGTTTATCTCTCCCACTTCATCACAGTCACTTCTGGCAGCTAAATACAAGATCCAAATCCAGTGTTACACAGACATACGACACAGTAAACCTATGTAACACTGCTACTCTGTAAACAGCTGCCCTTAAGGCTAAGCAGAAATGGGATCTTGGTTTCTAGTCAATATGCTGTCAAAAGCAAGGTGGGAGGGAGGGTTTTAACAGCAGCCAGCAATGGTGCTGCTACATTTTAGTGTTTCTTCCTGTACCAGCAGTAAGACGTGTTTACTGGCGCGTCCTGGTGGCCCACCAAGTCATGGGCTGGTGGCACCCAGCTCTTCCAGCTCTGCCCACAGCTCTGCGAGGTGCTGAGCTGAGTGCTGCTGGGCAGGGCAGCAGCACGGGCCCCTTACTTGCTAGGGGCACATCCCCTGTGCTCAGAGCATCCTCTCCGCAGAGCTAGCAGGGGAGAGCTTTGTGCAGCAGCAGAAGGTGAAGCCCTGCACGCAGTTGTCTCCTCGGCACCAAGCAGGCCAGCAGCTCAGCAGCCACAGCCGGGGCAGACGCTGCCTTGTTGACCTTGGGGTGGCAGCGAAATGTTCGTTCAATGCGGCGTCACCTGCGGGACTGGGGACACTGCTGGGGGGAGGGAAGGGAGAGAGGGATGAGGGGGAATTAAAAAAGAGCAGGGACAAGAGGGAAATTAGGAAAGAGAAATAAAAGCTGCGAAGCATCTTACTACATCTAAATAGCGGACGTCTTAAAGCTAAAGTTATAAATCATGCTAACAATGGTTACTAAAATAAAAGTGGATGTAGCCAGAGGCTACCGCTGAAAAAGTCAGTCTAGACCTGCCTCGCTGCCTTTGGTCTTTAAGGATTTGATTAGTTTTTCCGCTTTCTAGCTCAGAGTCTTGCATTCAGCCCATGCTCCAGAGCCAGCCAGGGCTCGGGATACAGAATGAATGATAAATTCATTTACTGAATAAAGTAACACTGTTTTCACAGCACAAGACTTAAAACACTTCCGAAGCTGTAATATTTCATTAAGCTTGGCGATTCTGGCTTGAATTTATTAGTCAAAACAGAAAACTCTCATCAGACCCCATATATTCCATTAGGAGTGATATATGGTGTCTCCCAATGTCTAATTATTAACTAGGAAGTGTAAGTAAATCACTATCAGAATTAAGCCCTGATGTGTGAAGACAGAGTTTGGAGTTAGGCAATTTCAGCATCAAAAGGCTGTGATTTGAAACATATCCTTCTTTACTTTCCCTCCTTCACCTCCTCACACCTCCCCCTGAACTTCAGAAACCCCAGCTCACTCTCCCATGCAAGCAAACACACTGTCTGCCTGCACACCCAGAGGTCTGCAGCTCCAGTGCCAGCTCCAAACTGCTCCTACCGAAAGCAGGAACCAGGAGGATAAACTATAGGCAGAGTGGGCAAGGGGCAGCAGTAAGTGGAAGAAAGCAAAGAAAGCTGCTTGTCTGGTGCTGGGATGATGGAGCGATGCTTGCCCTGAGTGCATGCCGGTGTTTCTGAACTCAACAAAGCTTCACATCAGAGAAAATTTCTATTCAGGTATCAGTAAGCACTCCAAAGGCAGCGCTAGCGCTGGGCCAGGAGCAGAACTGCTTCGCCCTCCTGTGTTTGGAGCACCCGAGAGGAATTAACTTCTGCAACCGCTAACAAAGAGCAAAGCAAGGCACCCTCAGGATGTGACTGAAGGCAAAAGCCTCCAAAGCAGCTTGTATTCACCTACCTGCGCTGACACCAAAGCCATTGTTAAAATTTACACTGGAGTCACTGATGTGTGCTTGCTGAAGAATTCGCCTTACAGGGACTCCCCTTCTCGGCTAGCTCAGAGACGCAGCACATCGCACAAAATTAGAGGGATTTAGAAATGCCATCAGGGTGTTGTTCAAGGGTAATAGAGATTCATTTCTCATTTTAGAGGTCAATTTTCATTTTAGAGGTTAGGTCTCATTTTCATGCACTATCTATCAGTGTTTCTAACACTCCAGTTGCTGACCTTTCTGATTTGCAGACCCCTACGAATTTCCAGTTGAGACAAAGAGCTAAGTATAGCTGAAATAAGCCTTGTGACAAAAGAGACTTTTCTTTGCCCTCACAGACCAGTTCAAATTAATATTTTGCAGACGCTGATCTATATTTCTAAGGTTTGTAAACTAAATATAACTGGAACAAAAGAAACTCTTCTTCTCTGATGTTACTAAAGTCTTCAAAGAAGCCAGTAAAGGCACAGGTCATTTCTGCTACCGTGCATCAAAGCCACCTGCTCTGTCTCACGAGTGGCACTGCTGGCTTTGAATTCACCAAGTCAGGTATGAGGGGAGGTGAGACTCGTTGTGCTTGCTGCTGTACGAGGCAGTCCCAGCAGTCCTGCCGGGCTCCCCGCACCAGTAATGGCAAATAAGGGGCCAACAATGTTCATTTTAAAACAACTGTGCAGAGCAATGGGAAAGCAGAACCTTGTAAAGTTTCTGCCAGCTTAGTCGTTTGTTGAAAGCAATAGGAACAACAACAAAAAAAAGATGCAGCTGTATGTGGATTTAGAAACAATGAGAAAAATGTGAGAAACCCAGACTACAGGTTTACCAGCAGCTGCTCACCTTTATTACAGCACTGTCACTCCCTTGGCTAAAAAAACCACTCTGCTTATTAGTGAGGAACTCTAAAACATTTGCAAATTACCTCTGTGGGCTTTTCTAGCTACGTGTGCATCTGTAACTGGAGACAATAAACAAACAATTATTGTGGCATGAAGGTCTACTCACAGCACCCTGACGTCTTAACACAAAATCCTTTCAAAAGCTCAAGCAAATTACCTTCAGCATGTCTCAGAGAGCTGTAACATTACGTGTCACATTAAAAAAAGGTGTTATCATTAAGTTATCTTCCGATCATTTTTAAAAAGCAGTTGTTTTTTTGCTTTTTTTTTTTTTTATAACAAAATCACTGTAGGAAATCAAAAGAGAGAAGCTGAGCACAGGTTGCCAAGTCCAAGTGAAGAAGTAAGACCACAAACACCAACTGCTTTTCCTCTTTAGTGGTAAAAGTGCAAAGTCACTCCACTTCTGAACAGAAAGTTGTCAGAGCTGCATTTTACCAACGTAATTTCAATACTTTATATTTTTTCTCTTCTTTATTCTTTGGACAGACATGATAAATCACATCATTTTTGCCTTCTTTTTCATATATGTACACTGTACAGTTACTGTAAACAGCATAAATAATGAAAAGGTTGCTTCTGTTTCAGGTCTCTTTTTACATTTTACACTGCATTCTGCTTTGACACAGAAACAAGACATTTCTTTTCCTCTTTTGAGCTGCCACACATTAACAGCTTAGCACCATTTGGATTTCTTGCAGTGCCAGAGGAATTTTGTACTGCATCTCAAACTGCATTTTTAAATCCTCCCCAAAACACTTTTTGATATACAATTTCCTGTAATCGATTTATAATGTAAAAATCTAACCTGCGAGGTGAAATCTCTGGACAGTCACTTTTTAAAAAATATTGTATTGAAATTCAGTTTTGTATAAAATAGGCATTGACTTGCGTATTTTCTGATATCCCATTAAGAGACATTTCAAATCAAGCTTTAAAACGTGTTATTAACCATCTACCCAGCCATTTGAAAGATACATGCCCGTGATAAGAGTATTGTATTGCCATTAACCTGTGGGATGGTTCGAGACATCTCTTACTCACACAAAACTCTAAATGCATCTAATTAAAGACACAAGATCAGCTGTCCATATTAATCACTCACCAGTTTAATTAAGGTAAACCAGCTTGTCAGAAAGCCAGTCTTCTCTCTATTCTTCACCAGGATCGACTTTTAATAGTTCACTAGATTAGTAATTACTTGTTTATGGCATTATCAAATACCTGAGAGAGGAAAACACACTATGTGCCCAGGAACTACTTTAGGCCTACTCCTGGTTGGGACTCAAGGATGTAAAGAATGTTACAAAGCTGTGACTTGGGAAGATGTACAGCCCAGCAGAGAAACAAATTGAGCTACAAGTATCTTAACAAGAGAGTCAGAAATGCATTTTGTGGTCACGCAGATGAAAGGAGGAATTCTGAAGGCTAAATTGGGAAAAAGAGTATTAGCAAGATCTCCTCCTCACTTTGAAACACCCCATCTTTCACACAGGGTGTGAGAAGAGGGCAGGCACATGCAGTGCCACCCTCCAAGGAACAAAAATGAAGTTACAAGGCCTCAAATCAATTTTCTACATCAACTCTTTTCCTAAATAATTATGGTATAAACAAGGAGTGGAGCACGACTTCTCACTACGTAAGCTCACCCAGCCCGGGAGCAAATCCCAGACACAGAGTTCAGTTCAGACACAGAGTTCATTGCAGCACAAGGCAGCAGCTGAAGAAGGGCAGTCCTCTCCAGCGCCGTGCCAGTCCTGCCCCACAGACTGCTGCCATCGCTGCTGCAAGACTCCAGGTCCCCATCCCCTGCAGCTCTGCTTAGCTTCTGGAAGTTGTGGTGATCACAAATGTGACTGATGGTGTTATAAAAAGCGGGGACATACAACAAAACCAGGGGAGGAGGGAGCAGGAGAGCAGAGGGAGCAGGGATTATGCAGATTCCTAATTCTCTGCAGGCACACCTGCTGCCATCGGTGATGAACTTTTTTTCTGGGAAGAGCTGCGACCGGCGGAACGCTTAGCACATGAGCACTAACCTAATTCCTGTTGGAAATAAACCAATTTCCACTCTCCTTTACTAGAGTATTTCAAACTAATAATAAAATCTCCACTGTAGCATGGCAGACCAGCAGCTCTTGGGTAGCAGGCTGGAATCTTAAGTCTTAATGCTGCAATATCAGCTGTAATGAATTCTACATAAATGTGACTTCTGAAAATTTAGCCTTTTTTCTTCCTGAAAACCATGTATGCACGAGAGTTTAGAAGAAATGGGGTCTGGCCTCTCACTGCTGTCACTAATGAGGATCTTTTTGGAACAACTTAACCACGCTCATCCAGTGCAACCTAAATAAAAACGTTGCACTTGCAGCATTCAGTTTGGCCATGTATTACCTTTCAACATGGGCCACCACAAGAACACTTGTGACTGCTTCTAAAACAAGTGAGGAATGTGGGGAAAGGTGAAGTGGGATGAGCAGTGAGAGCAGAGTTAAATCCTGGATCACTGTAAAATTCCACCAGCCCCAGATGGTGAATTCCAGCAAATACCAGACCAGGTCAAGAAATTCTGGCTTTCCTCTCATTATAGAGCTCTGGATTATAATCTATAACACAACAGCAGAGCTACTTTAATTAATTTGTGCACATTTATCAGATCTCGTTCATTTTTAATTACTTCATTTCACACTGAAATATACAGGAAGTTGGTGTCTCATGTCCTTCTTATCCAAGTTTTTACCTTTAATAAATCACACTATTTGATACTAAATAATAATCAAAATAAACAATCATAAAGTGTTTTTCAGAAAAATGAAAGCAATACTAAAAAAGTCTGTACCTAAATTTAAATAGAAAGAAAAAAGCACCCACTGAAATGGACGCAGTCTTTGCAATAAGTGTTATGCAGAGGTCAGTTTCTGAGCACCTCAGCTCCAGCAATCAGAGCCGTTGCTGCTGATTGCTCCTGAAGACCGAGTTCCCTTTCTACATTTTATTTGTACGTGTACACACATGCATGCACACACACCCGCGCACACAAAAGCACTGCTCAGTTATGACCCATCTGAAAGAAAACACATTCTCCGTATTGTCAGCGCTCCATTGTAATGCACTCTACCCTCTCTGAATGCAATGTTCAGCTTCAGCTTACCACCCTGACAAATAAAGGAAAGCACTTTATGAAACCAATTTAATTGGGAGGTGACAGAAAACATACAGCCATTTTCTTTAGCCTTATCACTGAATTGGCTTCAGCTCCAATCTCTGCCAAATCCCACTCAACAGAAGAAATTAACCAGGTCAGTGGAACAGGTGCTGCGCGGTGTCTGTCAAGGGGCTGGCATCCCCACAATTACTTGCACACAATGAAGCAGTAATCTTTACAGATCATCTCTCCCAGGAAGCATATTGGGGACGGGAGGAGAGGAGAAGGGTGGAAGGGAGGGAGGGAGGGACGGGGAAAAAAAAAAAAAAGGCAAGAAAGGAAAATGAATGTGTAGCTGCCTCGCAGCTCAGCAGATGTCTGTGCGTGATGTACGAGGCTAGGATAAGCTGTCGTAGCCCGCTGCCAAAGTGTAGTAAGTGATTAAAGCCTCCACCAGGCTAAGCACCATATTTAGAGTCTATGGGGTTTCGAAAGTTGCACCCATTCCTTGCTGTGCTGCCAGATGTTGTTGGCTGGTCCTGCTCCTATTCGGCGCGCGCGGGAGGCAGCAGTTGGTACAGCAAGGAATGCAATCTGGAATGTTTCCGGGGGTGCCGTACATTAAACTGGTGTCACCCATCCTTCACCTCTCCCGAATGCTGAAACAACTCCAATTTGCTGCCACTTCCCTCTTGGGAAATGGCCAAGACACAGTTGTGCCTGGCAGACCCATTTGTTTTACTCAGGTGATTCTCTTCCCTCAATGACCTCTATTAGTTTAAGTTTTAATTTAGATTAACCCCAGCACCCCAATTAACCAGTGAGGGGAAAAGCTAAGCTGTGACTAGTCATAATTCTGAAGTGAGGATTTATCGAAGTTAAAGTTATTAAAAAGGAAGATGGACCATTTGTCTATTGCTATTTTCTTTAAAAAATTTAACATTGCGTGGCCAGTAAGCACAGGTCCAAGGACTGCCAATCACAGCTATTTCTCCTTGACCACTTCACTGTTTTATTATACTTCCTTAATTAGTTCTGTGTTCTTATGGTCCACTTGAACCTCAAAGCTGGGCTTCAGGTCCACTTGGCCCCCACATTCTAGGTCAGCGTTATCCCTCTGCGTAACAGACTGGGGCTCTTCAACCCCTGCTGCCAATCTCCATTTTAAAGCCCATGCAGATGATCCCAACATCTTCACTCACCTGTGAAACATGATACTGGCAGAGCTGTTTTACAGTAAGTGCACAGGTGTGGAGAACAGCGAGCGTGGAACACCTTCCTGGCCCTGAGGCAGTCTGCCCCGAGCAGGTCCCTCACAATCATGAAACACTCAACAGGTTTTTAGAATTGCCCTTATTCTACGCTAGTTGAAGTCTAGTGCAAAATGTTCTCACACTTCAGCAACAGCAGTAGTTGGAAGCGTGCTGAAAACTTTCTTGGAGGGGGAAAAAAAGGCTGCATTGAATTTCCTTGTAATTCCTACCCATAAAACACAGACAAGAATCACCAACTTAACGTCTCATTTTGTTCTTCTTTAGTCCTGGCTCTGAACATGAAATCCCAAATTTTGAAAGTATTTGCATGTTCCTGGGCAGATCAGTTATCAGAGCACAGCCACATGGCAACAGCTCTTTTCCACCGCCTAAACACTTTGCTAGCCACTTTAATAACTATTGAGATCAGAAATTTCTGCCTTTCTAATGATATAATTGTATTTGTTTAGTCCTGAAGTTAAAATGTTCTGTAGATCATCAGAGCAAAACTAGTTTTTTCATGCACTGGAGTACGACTTACAGTGAATCATACTCCTCAACATATGGCAGTTTCAGTATTTTATAAAGCTGGCACTGTCATTTATTAAATAAATTACAAACACAAGGTTTCCCTAAGCTTCAGCCTCCACATGCTTGGTGCAGATTGCTCATTTCTAAGAATTCTGCAAATAAAAAGAATAGCTGGCCCCAATCCAACCTGGCACAACTCCAAGAGAAGTGCTATAGAAGCCCCGCAGTTTTTTTCATCCTGTAGGTAGATGAGATGATTTAGGTTGAGATGAGAGTAACTGAGGTGCTTTTGAGAATCTACTCGAATCATTTTTCATAACTGGACTCTACCCACAGCAGCACGGTCACCTTTGGAGAATTCAGTGATTTTTTTTTCTTGCGTAGCAATGCTCACCAGTGAGAACTACAGACACAGGCCTTCTCCTGCAGCCCTGACTTGAGCACAGCAGTTCCAGTAACGGCAGTCAGTTTACATCCACAACACAAGTTTGAGCTCACACAGCACTACGCTGAAAGTGGAGAGTGAAATCCTTGGGGGAATCTCCAGAGACTTCAGATGTTACAAGAGATGACTGATCAGAGAAATGCAGACCACAGAACTGACTGCCTTGGTTTGGTAAATGTTAAAACCACCACGGATTTACTGCCACTTACCTGGTGGTAGAAGTCATCATCATCAAAGATTTCCTCATCTATGTCCTTCAGGTGCCTGTTGGAATCAGTCTGGGGAAGGACTTCCTAGAAGCACAAAGGAAATACTGAAGGCTCGTACGTGCATGTTTCTGTCCCCAACTCTGATGAGTTCATGTGTAGCAGCTCGTAAACACTTGAAGATCCGAAAAACTGGAGAAAAGCTCCCATCATAACAAGCTTTTAAGGACTAGGAATACATTTAAAGGCAAGGCAGAAATGCTGCCAATGTCAAAACAGATTTATGACACCTTTACTGGGAAATAAATAGGACTATACAAAGTCTTTCTGGCAAAATACTACAGATATTTTTAATGTAATGGCAAAAATATATCTTGCAAGTGCAGTAACTCTACATGATCTCTCAGAATTGAGTATTTATTCATTCTTAAATACTAAATTAATAACAGACTTACTACTACCATACTCCGTAGGTTACATGCAGTATGATTTTCTGGGTAAAGACTCTAAACTCCAGAGTAAAAACAAAGTTTTGCAGTTGCTGCTTCAAGAAGCTGATTTAGTGACCATCAGTTCCTACAGCACAATCACAGCCCAAACATTGTTTTCCCCTGTCAGGAGCTGGCACAGGAGATAATGCAAACGCCATAAAAATGGAATTGAAATGTCTACATCTTTTTGTTAGCCATTACATTACACGAATCAACACTCAGATAGGTCCTCCATAAATCTCTCCCAAACAGGGATATTACCTGCTAAAGGCTCGAGCTAATTGTTTTGCAGAGTTTCACTGCTTCCCCAGGATGGGTTACATAAACAAAATACCCTTACCGAATTTTCAGGCAGAGATTCAGGGACCGGAGGAGATTCCTGTTCCTTCTTTCCCAGCACTTTATACACTGATCGCTTGGTCTGTGTCCGCCGTAGCAATCTCTCTTTGTCCATCATAATATGATCAATCTGAGTCAAGATTGAACGCTCAAAGGCACCGAAACCCTGCAACAACATTAACTAGTGTCAGATAATGCAGAAAGCTTTTCCTCAAGGCAGCAGTGTTCCTCTATCTTTCCATGTCAGTGGATAAGCAGAGAGCATTCCAGGAGGAGGGGGTTTGGGCTTTGTTGCAGGATTTTTGCTAGGATTTTTTTTATTTGTTTCTCTCTCTCCTTCCCTTCCCAACCTGAGGCAATCCAAGGCCTGGCTTAATAAAATGCTTTTGCTGTTCTGGTTCAGATGAACTTCTCGATGATTAATATTAACTCACAGACGCTAGGAGACCCGGGACATTAGGGTGAAATGATTACCCATTGTATTAAAGTATACACTTTGTGGAGGAGGAGGGCCACAGAAACCCCTACCAGTTCCTTGGTAAAACACCAGCAGCCTGCTATCAGCAAGCTGCATTTTCAAAGAACTTTCTCGCTGCTAGAGACCAGTGAAGGTGAGATGGGAGAAAAGCAATACTACACGAAAGGACAGTAAAAAACTTTGGGAAACCATTTCCCCTGAGAAAATTTTTTCCTGCCCATCCCCTCAAAACAAAGAGAAGAGAAGCTAATGCCTTTGAAACTTGAGAGCTAAGATTCTTTCCAAACTCCACTAAGGCTGGGGAAAAGAATGTACCTCTGTGTTTCATTCTTACTGCTCTAACACTTGGCCTAGCTTGGAATATCCGTAAGAGAAGACTTCCAAATTAACTGCTGTGCCACAGCCCTCTGCTAACGGCAAGCACGTCAGCACATGCAGAGACTTGCCTTGCCCATTTTGCCAGACGCCAGCTTGGTCTTCTCGTGCCACTTCTGCAGGACGCTGTTCCGGTACGTCCTGAAGTCAGCGTACCGCTTGGCTAGGAAGTCCGGGTAGTCCTCCATCGTCAGCTTTCGCTTGGGGAGGCGCCTCCTCTTCTCCTGAGCTTCCACCACTTGCTCTTCATCGCTACTGCTGGGAATTTCGTCATCGCTAGAAGAAAAACACAGACTAAACACCCTGTGTAAAGCAACGTGTGGATTCTTAACAGCCCCTCCACTACAACCCATGCTCATTCCACTCCGTGGTGATACTTGTGGGAAGGAGGCACGGTGTAACCCCTTCTCCACTGTCAGAGGTTACAAAACAGGCTAGGGAACGTAAATGTTCATGTGTCTAGCGTGCCTGTCACCCAAGAAAGTTGTGCATTTTCCTGCTTAGCTGGACTGCAAAGGACTCAGAAAGGTCTCGTCTTGTTTTGTACTCACCTCTCAGGTTTTGATTGTTTTCCATCTACCAGGTGCCTCGTGCCTGGGTACTGATAAAGGAGCTCATCCTGAATGTCCACCAGAACCCGCAGCAGCGCCTCCACAGCTTTACAACCTGCAGAGCAAGAGACACAAGCAAGGATTTTCCACAGATTCTTTGCTTTTGGTGAAGACCTCGCTGAATTTCTGCCGCAGCTATTGTGCGTAAAACTGAATGTTTTTCTCTAAGTAGTTGTGAGTTTAACTTTAAGCTGATTTATAACTGTTAATGTCAAACAACACCACACTAAAAAAGAGCACTTCTTTTCTGGAAAAAGAGGGCAGGAGGGAGGGGGGACTGCCTTCTGAACTTCTGCCTGGCTGCACAGCGGGAGTACACTGATCTAATGTTTCATTGACAAACATTCAGCCTGCAGAGCCTAAAGGATTAACACATTGAAGAAACACAGAAATGCGTGCAGAAGGGTTTCACGACACACACACGACAACCTTTTTGCTGACTAACTCTTTTCTGGCCTGTGTGTTGTGATAGATGCCAGCTCCAGTCAAATATTATGACGCAGCACAAGGGAAAATGTGTATACACACACGTCCCATCTAGGCTTGACCTCTCCCCTTTCTTTCTTGTACGTAATGCGCATGGTATAGGGAGCAGAAGGAGGGAGAGCAAGAAGAAAAAATGAACTCCTGCAGGGCTGTGACTATTGCTGGTTTCCATGCCGCTGTGCTCGCCACGCAGGAGGTATAAAAATTAGATTGTAAGTAAAATTAAATGTAGCAAGATCTGATCTACGAGGCAAAATTAAACAATGGCCTGGCAAGTTTGATGAGAGGATTCTGATCAGAAAAGCAGAAACACAGGCCACAAATCCTGACGGTAGTTCTGATGTTGCCTACCCAACATATCTGGCAGTTTTCCTGTGTCTGTGTAGGTGCAGAGCAAACAATCTCTGTTCAACGATCTCATGTTCTCCGTGGACACGCAGCGAGCTGTAGGGAAGGGTTACCTGCACACCGCTGCAGCATCTGTTCTGCAGAAATAGTTCTTGTGTGGCAACCAACAAGCCTCCCTGCAGAACGCTGATCTAAAGCAAGTGTTTGTCCAGGCCTGCACCACCTCTGTACGTTGCCCAGGAGGAGCCCTGCAGGCTGGGGGGACGCACCCCGGAGCTTCCCAGCAGCTTCTCTGCCAGTTCCTACGCTGACGTGAAGCCAATGGGGCTGTTCTGCTCAGCTCCCAAAGCTGCTTCTTGCTTTGTAGCCAGCGTAATGGGATGGAGGGAACTTTGCACCACTTGCTTTTTGCTTTTTTTTTTGTTTTGTTTTCCCGGAGGACACAGAGCTCATGAGCAGAATGAACAGCAAATCTTCATCAGCTACAAACACACGGTGCAAGAAGAAATCAGCGCAGACATTCGGAGGTCTCAATCTCCCTTGCGTTACCACTGTGATATTGCCTACTTGTCACCGTCCTCAGATAAATCACAGCCTGGCCTCTGTAACAGGACTGTCACGGAGAAGACGCTCTCAGATTTTTGTTGCAGATCAGCAGCTGGACTCAGCCTCCCCCGGCCCGCGGTTCCTTACAGATACGTTCCGACAGCTCTTCCTGTAACCCATTAACAGATCGGGTTTGCTGTACTTGTACAACAGCCGCGTGCCAGCACCAAACAATTCCACGAGACAGACAAAAGCCCTTAAAACTGCATTTGTTGTACGTGTCTGAGCTCAAGCAGCATTTGCAGAGAGAAGTGCCCCCACCCCACCCTGACTGCACAGCTTACAGCAGCAAAACCTTCCCGACTGCCTGCGCCACAGCTAAATGTCCCCAGAGCTTCCCAAACTGTTTATTTTCTACCCGCTGCCTACCCTCCAGCAGCAGTGCTAATGCACCCCAGGCGGCTTTGATCCTGTCAATTACAACTGGAGTAGCACTCCAGCTCTTCTGGGGTATATCAGGGCCACGGCGAGCAGGCAAGGAATAAAGACAGGCTCAAGCTCCCCCAGGCTCTGAGATACGGACCCCAAGAGAAGTGGGGATGGGAAGCAATTTTATTTAGAGTGAAGGGGATGGAGAGGGCAGGGAAGACAATGGCCATGTGTCTAACCAGGTGGGAGGGCTAATTATTGCAGACAGTGGCTTCATCATGAGCCTCTTACAGCTGGGTAATTTCCTGCTTTCAGTTCTTGGGTATTTAACAGCATTACCGGATGGCGTTGCTGTTACCGTTGGGTGCTTAAGTGTGCTGGAAACCCAACGTCGAAGCCAAGTGTCGCCCTCCCTGCCTTCCTCCCCCCCAGCCCAGCCCTCCCCATCTCGCAGTTAATTCCTGGAGGGACTCTTTGCTTCCCCATCTCCTCGCCTTCGCTTCCCTCTAATGCCCTCGTCTGCTTTTACACCGCCTGCGCTGGGGAGAAGCCCAAACCCACTTGTGAACGAAGGCAGCGTAAGAGCGAACCGTTCCATAGCTGCACGCTGTCATCTTGAAGGAAAGCCAGGCACTAACCCTCCTGCTCTCCTCCTCCCCCCAGCACATAATTTCTTTTAACGCTGCTCCTCATCTGAAACAGACAATTAAACAGAAAAGTCACAAACACGGAGCTGCCGAGCACACCGGCGCGTTGAGGCAGCCACCAGGCCTCTGCCTCCTGCTCTGCTCGCAGAACAAAGCCCACAGCGCCTCGGCACAACTCACAGCTTCACCACCCGTCCTGACGTGGGACCAGAAGTCGTCAGTGAGACAAACCTCACCCCAGCTCCCTTTCCAGGAGTCACTCCAGCACAGCAGGCTGTGTGTCTGAGGACAGGTGGCTCAGCACGCCCCTAAACCCAAAAGCAGCTGGAGCCCTTCGTGGTGTTCCAGTGTGAGACACCATGATCCCCCAGCCAATTCCTACCCCACGCGTAGAGAGGGCACCAAGCCCCAGGACAACATCACCCTCCTTCTGTGAAACCTTTCCTAAAGCTGCCCTTTGGGCAAGGAGCAGGGATGCTGAGCGGATCCCCCTGCAGGCTGCTCCCCCAGCACAGCACGCGGGGCTTGGCTGCAGCTTCCAGAGCCGCTGTGGCAAGACGCTCACTTGTAGGAGTCACTTTGAAGAGTCCACGGGAGCCCCTTCATTTTGTGTAGAGGAGTGAAAAAGTTGTTCCAGATCCAGCAGACAGCATATCAATCCAGCACAAAAGCTGGGCGCCGGTATCAGTAAATCAAAGTGTGCCTTTCTCTTAATACTCCCTCATACGTTCTCATTTTATACATCCCCTCACCCAGCCAGAGAGTAGCCCTGGAGTATTTAGCTCCGTTCAGGGATAGCAGTGCCATGTATCAAAGTGTCAGGAGACCCACCAGAGATGAAATCTGTCCTGCTGCTCTCAACCCACAAAAATCAATTCTGTCAATGCCAGTGCTTACAGACAACCCCGCTCTGCTGCTGGCACCCCCCTGGTACGGGGCTGGCTGCAGGGCCCCGGCCCCACCACACACGGAGGGCACCTACGCTGCTGCCAAAACCCCAGCAGCAGGGAATTGTGACTGTGATGGCCTCTGGACCCCTCCCGTGGCTGTAAATCCAGCCCTTCAACAGCAAGGCAGCTTCCTGTGCAGAAAAATCCCGGCGCTCCTTCCCGTGACCTCTAAAATCGGGGTCTCGCTGCGTCTTGCCAAGCAGCTGCGGAGAGCAGCAGCTGGCGGGGAGCAGCGGGGAGCGGCCTCACGCAGAGACGCTTCGAGTCAGTGGAAAAAAGCAGGTGCCTCGAGGGCACGTTATCCAAGGTATTCATGGAGAGCCAACCAGTGGGATTCCCAAAAGGGCTCCGCCAGGCAAGCTCCTCCCTGCCTGGCTGCGTGCCTCCACCCAGCAGGCTTGGATGGTTCGGGTTGGGGGTGCAGAGTGCGGCACTCAGGGATGCAATCCTGAAAATTGGGGCAAAACTCCCAGGGTTTCACTCCACTGAGCGCAGGAGGAGAAGTGCTGGGAAAGGCAGCTGGGAACGAGCAGCATTGGGAAGCTCATGAGTAAAAGAGAGCACCGACAGAGAAACGTTGCTTTTTTTTTTTTTTTTTTGAGATTTACCCTCCCCGACCCACAGGGAAGGGTGGGAAACACTGCCTTTGGTAATGACACCACCGCCACGCCGAAGAACCAGGCACTGGAAGCACTGGGCACTGCTCGCTGTGCCTCCTGTCCCTGCACACCAGTACGGGGTGCTGGGCCCTGCTGGGCCATCCGCCTACGGACCGGCGGAAATTCAGAGCCCGACCAAAGCTGGCAATTCACGACTTTTTCCCCTGAATTAAATGCGAGGACCTGGCACCACAGGAATATTGTTGGCACGCGAGCTTTTCATTTTCCACAGACCTCCTCAGACCAGACGAAAGGCTGGACCAAGGCTTGACCAGGGAGTTCCCCCTCCCCGCGGGCACGGTGCCGGCACGCAGCCGCGTTGTGTAGACGTAAATAGGGAGGCGAAGCCAACCTGCTTTATTTTAACAGCTGCAAGTAACAAAAAGCATCGTTATCGGGCACACGTATTTATCCCGACGCTCAGATGAAGAGGGGAAATTCTCCCTGCTTGCAGACGACCGGGGGACAGGAGTTAAACTCCAGGTCAGAGCGGCACTCGATACGCTGGCCTGAGAACAATACTTCTCATTCAAATCCACAAGCCAGCCACTTGCACTAGTCATCCCCAGCAATTAATCCCCCAAGAAACACGTTTGATTAAATCTTTTCAAGCAAATCCTTTGCTTTGCTTTTGTTAGTTCACTTCTTGTCAACATCTATTAAAATATGCCTTTAATTCTCCCACAATCTTAAAAAACACCGATTCCACTGTCTTCAACTTTAATCAACTGTATGGCCGGCATTTTTCATTTCATAATAATGTGCTGTTTGGAATTCAAGAGGCAGGCTCAACATCAATCATTCGGCAAGAATTTTTCCACTGCAATAAATATGCAAATGAGGAAAGCCAGTCAGTCGTATTTCAGGCCCGACTTGCTAGTGTTTTAAAAAAGACACAAATTTATTAATTGCCGTTGGCCAGCGGAATCCTATTACTTTGGGCATTGATTACAAAGCTGTGTGAGTGATTATTGTGCAACTCGCAGGCTATCCAGGCATGAGGAAAAATTATTAAAGCAAGGCAGAGATTATCAACTCAGAATAACAATAAGCCTTAACATTTTAGGCCTCTAACTTCTCCAACAAAGAATTACACCACAGCTCCACTGTATCATAATTCTGAAGTCTGTCAGGAGCACTTTTGGAGCTGGCTCCGTGTTCCCAGCAGCACAGCAGTGGTGGGAGCCTGGGAGAGGCGGGGGGATTCCTGCAGGTACCGCACCCCAAGCACGGGGCTCTGGACAAGGACCCTGCTGGTATTCCCACCGCAGAACCGAGTACCAGGAACACCACGGACCAGCAGGATTGTCACTGTCAGCAGGCAGTCTTCAGATTTGCACCTCCGTGTGTCTTGGTGCCCCAGAAGCTTAAGAGACAGGAGCTACGAGGCCAGCCCAGACGGAATTGTAGGCTGGCTGCTGTGGCAGCAGAGCACTATCAGATTTTTTCCAAGGCGACGTCGCTACGTGTACGTTTCTCATCGACTTGAGCTGAAGCCGAGCACAAAGCGCTTGTAAATCTGTCCAGGTTGTTTTGGGAAATAATGGGAGTACCTCTCCCTTCGCCCTTCCCAAAACACCGAGCTCCTGGCTTCTTATCAACTGAGGGGAGGAAAAAGGCCGGCTTTGCTGCTGATTGCGATAAAAAGCCCTGCTCCACACCAAAGGCCCAATTTGCTGCTTCCATTGGAATGCAAATGATGCAAAAGTTTCTGCAGAGGGGAAAATTTTATTCCTTCAGCACAAAGGAGCCAATCCTGCACACCGCTTTCATAGGCTCCCAGAGCTGCAGAACGTACTCAATTGCTCCCTTTCACTCCGATCTGACTGCATTTGACAGTAAGAACAACAGGATCAGACACAGATGAGTTTGCTAAAAGTAAAGAAAATAACTGGATGCTACAATGGAAGAAAAGGCCTGGTATTCAGGGATTTTATTAGCAGGGGCTGGGGGAGGGGGAGAGCTGAGAAAGCAGAGACAGAAACCCCTCCACGAAGTTCATGCTCTACTGACTCGCCTCAACCGTCATCTTTTGCTATCAGCCAGAGGAGGGAGGGACGGGGCGTGCAGAAATGAGATTTATAAGAACTGATGTTTTACATTACTGTAAATGCAAAGAGGCTGACACCACGCATCCCAGTCTCTGCCAGGCAGGAGTCCCCAAGAACATATACGAGAATGGGAACAGAAGAGGAAACGTGAAATTTCAGCTATCTAGATACCACGGCCAGAAGGGAACATTAGCCCATCCAGACTGACCTCCCCACGTAACGCCAGGCCATTAATTACATTTATCATGACAAGCAGTGAGGTTCCATCTCAAGGTAACCAATTGCCAATTAATTCGAGTTAGCTGACATTCGCACACGCTCGTCTGGATGCTCCATGAGCCTTTGTTTCCCTGCACCGTGTTTGTGCAGTACACAGACCAACATGCACAAGTATTTAGCTGAACTCCATTTAATTAGCTATTAATTATCTAGAGAAACTCAAGTGTAGGCAAACCCATTTGATGTTCTTGAAGTGTGTAATCCCATGGTCTGGAGTTCGGGTGTCTCAGGCCAACACCTACACACTTTCCGACCAGCTCTTGCACGAGAATTTAAGACAGCTTTAAAATAAACCTCGCACGCTCCCAGTGGCCAACACATATGGCTCTGGAGATAACCTATAAAACGGGAGCCTTTCAATTTTAGCCCATCTGTACAAGGGAAGCACACACGAATTCTGCTCAAAAAGACGAAATACCACAGGCTAACAGCCTTGACAATCAGTGGAGAAGGGCAAGTGTTTTTTCCTCTGAAAAAAGCCCCAAACTCCGTGTTCAATAAATAGCCTGTGCTTCTCCGCTACCTCCCACACAGAATTGCTGAGCGATTCACAGGCAGCAAGGACAGGCCATAAAATACCTTCCTGGTATCTCGCACAGCCCAAATTCTGCACTGGGACTGCCACGCACAACACCTCACCCCCCACTGCCCGACTGAGCCCTACAAGTGCAATCTGTGCCTTTGGCTAAAGTTTGGCACTTCGTATCTCTTCCCTCTTCCTTCTTGGCACACACGCAGAATGCAAGAGCTCTCCAGAGCATGGGATCATCACAACAGAAAGTGAAAAAAAATATATATAGCCTGATTCATTCATTTATTTCAGTTGAGAGTAAAGTCTTCATTAACGTCAACAGGCTTTGGCTCAGTCCCACAAAGAGCTGAATAGATTCTTCATTAGATCAGAGAGGAAAGGTGAAATTTGGGGACACCTGCATCCACATGCATTTAAATCAAATTCAGCCCTGCATGAATTGACAAGCACGATGCTTTTGTATTCATAAAGTGTCTAGCCTAATACAATTCAATTAAAATGAACTACCAGTTTTAAGTGGGCTAGATCTGATCATGATAATTTACACTCAGGCTTGAAACCCAGTTCTGCTCTCACACATTTGCGCAGGCTCCCTGTAAAATCTTCAAAGCAGGAATATATTTAAGTCCATGATCTTGCCTAGCACCAATTAATCCTGTAACTGCTCTGTGCCTCTGGAAACTCTGTGTGATCTGTGTGTGCCTCAGCTCCTCCCCACAGCCCAGTGCCACCCACCCTGCCCCGTGTTACGGCGTTATCCTCTCCAGATGTCCACACGGCTGCACCTCCCTGTTAGAAGCGATCCATTGAGATGACAATAAAATTATGACAAAATTATTGGCAGCTGATTCCCGCGGGCTTCTCCAAAAAATCCCAAGCCTACATCGATAAAGCACATTTCACACGATGCCCTGTCTCCAACTAGACATGAAAATGACATCCAACGGGGAGCAGGGCAGAGGGCGAGCCCCCCAGAGCACACAGCACAGCTGGAGGAGGACGTTCCATCAAACACAGCCTCTCCTACAGGACGTGCACCAGGCTCTCCAGTATCTAAAGCAGACTTGATCTTATTCTAAGTTAGTCAATGCTTAGTCAGCTTCTTGGACATGACTTACACGGATGCTATAGAGAATACATCCGTGTGTATAAATATATTTTTAAAAAGATGAGAATCGGAGTAACAGAATATAGCAAAGGACCTCCATTAAAGACACTGAGAACATAAAAAACCACCAGATAAACCAGGTAACAAACAAAATCTGTTTCGAGTCCCTTTTCAGCAAAACATTACAGAACTAACACAGCAGAAAGTAAAGACACTCAGTGTAAAGCAGTCATAGAGAAACGTTACAGAAGTTGAAGCGTTTGGACTGGAGCGCACTGCTCAGAACAAGAAGTCAGCTTCTCCCAGGTGCCAAACACCCAGCCCCTTACAGGCAAGTCCTGCAAATTTTTTTAAGTGCACCTCTTAGCTCCACTTTTCAACAAAATGTAATTAAAGAGCAACCGTTGGCTTGCAGCACCTGGTACATTTAATGCCTTCAGGAAATAACAAATCAATGTGCAACCTAGGTTCTCCAGCAACTGGCTCCAGTTGCAGGAACTGGCTGCAGTAACGGGGTGGAGAGCGAGCTGCCTCCTGCAAACTTCACGTGGAGTTCACACTCACTTCCTTCTCTCAGCAGAGAATGTCCCTGGATGAACAACCCAGAGAAACATCACAGCCATCAGGAAAAGAAGGTACACACCTGACTACAGAGGGTACAGATTAAAGCCCAACATCACTGTGACCTGGGAAAAAGTACACAATTTTCAGCAGAATCCTAAGAGCTGTGCACAGTTTTGTCACTCTTTGCAGCAGACAAGGCGCTGTGCTGAAAAGTTGAGGCCGCTGCCAGGCAGAGCTGAGGCTCAGTGAGCACATTAATAACCCAAGCAGGTTTGGGGATAATGGCCTTGCAAGCACGCGGAGCATTTCATTTGATTTTTTTTTTTATCTGATTCACTTTATTCAGGTTTATTTTCTTATTGATCACAAACCTTTGCATAACTTCTCCACAGCTCTACAAAGTGTAAATAACAGTTAATATTTGTTGTCACCACCTTTGTTCCTCTCATGAGCAAATTCATTCTTACAGACTCTGCCCATCTACCTTTTACCACACCTGGTATTTTTTTTTTTCCATTGCTTCAAATGGATTCATCTTGAGCTTACACTGGAGAAACCTGGGACTCCAGGTTTGAGAGACAAGTCAAAGACAAAAAATAATAATTCAACTGGTAGTTTACATTTCAAGGACCTATTTAACTCTTGGGAAGTGAAAGGACATACATGAAAAAATATACAACTACTTATCACTTTAAAGTCTGGCCATGCCCATCAGCATCTTGCCTTCCACAAGACTCACGTGGGTTTCCATATGCTTTTATTTACTCACCCCTCCAACTAAAACTGAAAATAACACTTTATTCCAATTTCATTTTTATTTTTGTGAAATATAAAGTATCACTGTCAAAATACTAGTCACTGAAACATCCCCAGCCAAGTGTTTTTAACCACAGCTGTAAAGAGACAGCAATTAAAGGAGATAGAACAGAGCTACACAGCCCTTTGAGGAACCACAGCTACCCAGGGCATATACACGTACAACAGCTTCCAGTCTTTGTTGATTGAGAGAGATCATTTCTTAAAGCTCTGGCTGTCCCCCCGCCCCTCAACTAGCTGTGTTGTGTTTTTTTTTTGTTACTGAATCAAGATTTAACATAACAAGCCCCAGACCTAGAGCTGTTTAATTCCTGACACTGGACATGGCTTCACCAACATTGCCTCCACCCCTGCTCTGACTCTCTCTTACCCTTGAGGTAATTTTTTGTGGCATTTTCATGAGATCTACTTCTAACCTTCTTCCCCTCTGAAAACAGACACGGAAATATGAATGGCAGGCATGCAATCTGTGCAGAGACACAGCGCAGAAACTTACACCTTGCACTCTTTTTCTATGTAAATAATGCAAGGATCCTGCGGGAACATGCCAGGGATTGGAATTTTTAATTAATGGGTCTCTTTAATGTGCAAATCAGGAGCAGATTGCAAATTCTGACTTGCATTGATTATGAAAAACATTAATTGAACGTGCAAGACCCCAAACAGAGGCAACATCTCAAGCCCTGGACTAGACTAGAAGATATGGTGCAAAAGAATACAAATATATCTTGGAGAAACAGACCACTCCAGGCAGCAGCACCTCAGGAACGTAAGCTGTGGGAGTTCACGTGTGCAGTGCATTAAAAATTTGCGCTGCATTCAGAGCGCAGCCACTGTGATTTCAGTATTAAAAGACCACTCAGACTTTCTCCGTGGATGCAAAGCAGGAATAAGCACGAGCTCCAAGAACACAGTTTGGTCTCCAATTTGTATGTAAAAAGGACACCGGAAAAAAAATCTGGAATATAATTAAAGATTTAAAAAAAAAGGAATGAAAGAAAAAGTAAGACAGTGCAAACAAAGCAATGCTGTCTCTTTAAACAGAAATTCATCCTATATAAATTATGGCCATAAACTTTTCCTGCAGTGCAGCCTAATTAATTCTTGTTCTATACACAAAGGGAAATGCTGGGTGACAAATGGGTGTGAAGCCTGAAAGCTGCCAGGTCTGCAAAACATTTTCTACTTCAATTTATAAGCAATTTTGCAGTAAATCATCCACCAGAACCTGAGATCTCAGGAATCCAAGACTGTCCAAGGCACATTGTATCATTTTTTATTTTTTTTATAAAAGATTACAAAAATAAATTAAACACTTGAGTTTTTGCAACCTCCAATTTCAGAATTTGGCAAACACGCACGACCTTACCATTTTTGCTCAGATTTGGCTGTAAACCTGCACAGATCATTGCTGTCTACTCCTTTACACCATTCTGCTGAGTCCTGTAGGAAATCTCACTGCTGCTGCCACTAGCTGCATGGAGAGTTGTCACAAGTGGGAGATACCAAAGAGGGAAATACCTGGAAGTCTGTTTCCATTTCAAACCCCTCATCCTTCCTGTGAGCACGGAGTAGAAATTTCACGAGGAATGAAATAAAATGGGATAAACTACTGAAAGCATTCTGGGGCAACTTTTAAAGAGACTCAAGGGACTTGTACAGGCCCTCAGACAGAGCAGGGTGCTGAGAGCTCTCTGTGCCCTCTGGCCTTCAGCAGACTACAATTTAAACTGAGAGTCTGAATTTTTGGCACCAAGTACTTTCTGCGACTTTACACACCAAAATATTTCCTCCTGTTCAATGAAGAGCAGGAAAGCATGCCAACTTTATTTTGTGGATTCGGAAAAAAGTGCTGAGGCTCCCCTGAAAGAACAGGATCATCCAGTCCAAGACAGTGTCAATGTCACAATTAACCTAAATCCTGCCCAGGACTGAAGCACCTTATGTGCCCTGCAACCACCTCAACATTCAGTGTTTACAAAGTCTTGCCTTCAGCTCACACCCATCTTCAAATGAGTGATCTTCAAACCTTCTTGTGCACAATTTCCATTTTTTCCTGTCTGGAGAAAGGGATCCTACCCAGAAGCTGGTAACACAAGTGGGAGGAGAACTCAGAGTCCAGAAACATACACCTTGCCCACTACATCACCGTTTAGAATTGAGGAAAAAAAAAAAAAAAAAAAAAAAAAGATTATTCTATAGAACCCACCAAGCTCCTTGATCAGCTAAAAAATAGAACTTTTATTGGAAGCTGATTTACAAAAAGTGAGATTGTCCTCAGAAATTGAGGTCCATCAATTCAAGAAAGGGTTTAAATAAATGACAACACATCTTTTTGATAAGAACTTAGTTTCACTTACTGAATGGGCAGGTCACACCCACAACAGTACTATTCAATAAAAGCAACTATTGTGACCAACTTTACTGCACAGTTATATACAGATTGCATTTAAAAAAAATAAAAACATAATTGGAATGTAAACGTGGTCCCTTACAGAATACCCGCAAACACTAAAGAAGTGCAGTAGCACCAGAATGTTCCTAAATTCATTACTTCCCATCTGTCAGTCCAAGTGTTTCCTCTGCTAACTTTGCCCGGATCGCTCCAGCTCTATTTTCTTGCTGTCTTCACACCTTAAACACATACCCTGAACGCAGGTCATCAGGAATATCTGAGCAAACTACTGCTACTTCCTGTCCAGATTATGAAAATAGGTGGGCAGGGAATCACAGAGCAGTTATTAAGAGTGGATTTTCCTTTAACGTACTGAGCACCTGAAAGATTAACCTCTCTGCTGTACTGGGTACAATATTATACACCATGTTCGTGGACGTATTTTGCTTATGGGAAATATCAAAATGTCAACCATTGTTTCTGTTAAAGGTCTTTAATGATATTGCATTTTAGACCTGTAATGAAACATGGTGCTCGGTGCAGTTTGTAATGCATCTCATTAAATACATTAATAACATGCATTTCACTGAAAGGTCAGCTTAGTATTGCTGGGAGTTCGCCTTTTTTTCCTTAATCACTTCATTTAAAGCAGCAGAGCTAACTTTAAAATAGAAAGTGTCTCACCTGCTCTAACTCCAGATAAGCTGATTAGCCACCATGTTCAGATCAGGTATAAGCTGTACAATGATAGTCAAAACTTGGTGTAGGGGCAAGATTCGGGGTCAGGTTTGATCGTGGCAGAAGTTCCTAATCCAGTTTTATGATAACTGGTGCCATCCTAGGTCAAAACTTATCAAATGCACACTGCAGCACACATAAACTGGAGCATTAATAAATTAAATAGATCCATAACACAATGAAGCCGAGCACTTTGTGTTTATCAGCTGGAGTGTGCAGATTTTTTTGGCCATATTGGAGAACCAACAAGTCAGATCAGTATCATTAATAGTGATCCTAAAAAATAAACAGACGAAGGAGCTCCAAACCGAAAAGATATTTGCTGTTGGTTTGACAGCTCAGGCCCTCTCCTTTATGCTGCATTACTCCTGGTTAGGGCAAATCTTTGCAGTCACTGACCCAGCACAAAACCAGTACACACACGGCACCTCAGGAGAAAGAAGAATCCCAACTCTGCACCAAGCAGCAACAACCACAGCAATTATTTCTCAGCCCCAATATAAAACTTAAATTTGATAAGCAAACTTCAGTCTCCACGTGAAGTAGAAATAGCAGCAGGACCCGAGCTGAGGCTTACCAACGTTGAGTAAGTGACAAGACAGGCCGCCGACACAGATCAACGAGACTCACATATCTACACAGGTGATAGGAGACATTTTCTTTGCCAGGGGTAGGAAACATTTTATGTTTTATGTTTCCATAGTACCCAATTAATGATTAAGGCAACACAAACCAACAGCTAATACTACAGACACGTGCAGCTCAAAGCCCCCACTTTCCCATTAACGTTTTTGCTCACAGGAGAACATGGTGGCTACAGCAGTCTACCCAAAGCAAAAAGTTCAAAGAATACTTACAGCTCTCGACAGCCTTGTCAAATTCCTGTCCCCCTTCCTTCCTGAAGGCTGGGAAAGTATCTGGCTGTGGAAGACGGTTGACTGTTACGAGCGCCTTCTGCATCTTGATTCTCCCTTCCAGTAGTTGATCCCACAGTGCTTCACAAGAGAGAGAAAACAAAATTATTTAGTGAGCCACAGCACTTGCTCCTTCACCACTCTACAATCCTGTAACTCTGTGAATCCCAGAAAATCATCTCTTTGCTTCCCCAGTTAAAAGGTCAACCTGCAAATGGAGGTTGGTGGTCTGATAGAATCTATCAGCAGAAACTGCATCCAGCATTACGCTCCAAAGAGAAAGAGCAGCAGTATCTGCAGCACAGCACTAACAGTGCAGGAAGTCCCCGTCCGTACCACAAGTGTATTCAGTTCTGTCTCAATTAAGCCAGCAGATAAATACACTTCACAACATTAGATTTTGTATGAGCAGTGACACCAGTTTGCACAGCACATTTGGCGGAACATTCGCAAATGCCTGGGGCTGCTGTAGCATGCACGTGCAGTACGCCAACAGCATGTTAACGTGCTGAAGTGGCTCCTAACACGGACAGCTGCTACAGCGTCAGCAAGGTGAAAGTCGTGCCACAACACACAGCAAACATGCACAAACCTAGCTGATTCTTCACCGCTTTTCCTTTTTCTACGTCTTCAGTCTCTCGTCCTTTTGAGAACGTCATCACGCCCCCATCATCCTCGTCGTCTTTGGTGTCTTCTATATCGCTGTGGTTTTCATCCTCATGTTCCTCCTCATCACTTCCTTCTTCCATGCTGGCATCATCCTCATCTTCCTCTTCACTGCTTCCTACATCATCCATCCCCTCTGTAAATTTCTCAAAGTCAGTGATATTCTGGAAACTGAACTTTGGTGCCTTGACCTGTGCAGATGGGTCACCCTCTTCATCATCTTCCAAGTCATCCTCCTGGTCACTGCCAGCACTGCTGAGCTTCTCCTTTGTTTTACTGCCTAAGCTGCCATCGTCCTCTGCATCTTCACTGCCACTGTACCATTCATCTAATGTTTCTTCAGCTGTTAATTAAAAGAGAAAAAAAAAAGTTATTTACCTAACAACAAAATGTGTCACTTTGCAGTATGCACCATCAGTGGCTACTGCTTTGAGCTCTCTGAGCTCCAAGCTCCATTCTACTTCCTGCTTTGACTAGTTCATGGAAGCACAAGGCCATATCCACAAAGAGGTCTTAGCTCTCATTTTCTGTAGCAGCGATTAGTGTACACTTGCTCACAGTCCTCCCTCAGTCTGAGGAAGTGGACCTTTTTTCTGGGATCTCCCCTTCCCTCAGGCCCAAAAATATAGCCTGAATTTCAGGAAGGCACTTCAAGAAGGTCCTCAACTTAATTGTACCTGCTTGTTGCCCTGTAACGGTGATCTGAGGTTCATCATTTCGGTTCAGACAGCACTAACTCAGTGTAACATGCTAGCATCAAATTCTGAGCAGTCCAGTGAAAAGGGGAAAGAAATGAGATTTCTTACCAGGTTCTTCTTCAGACAGAGCATCTCCCCAGAGTTCCTCTTGCAAGGCTTTCCGAGACGTAGCTTTTCCACTATACCTTTTATCAGCTTCTAAGAGAGAGGCTGAAGCTTTTTTCCGTATATTACCAACAGGTAAAATGTCATCTGCAGTTTCATCCTCAAATTTGTCAATCACTTTAGCAACTGTAGCTGTAGGGAAAAAAAAAAAAAAAAGGAGGATGTCTAAACTGAACTGAATTTCAAACTGGAAAAAGTAGCTGCAGAAAGAAGCCATCCTCTTCTGCAGAAAGTACAGAGATGAGTATTTGTTAATAAATGCCTTTTAAAAAATAAATAAATAAATAAATAAAATAAGCATTGCCTATACTCACACCTTCTTCCCTGCCTCTCATTTCAGAGAACCTGCAAGAAGCACTAGACCAGCAAAGCCTACCCAAGCCCCTCCATGGGCCCCTGAACTTAATGGGGGTCTCATGAAAAGTGTGGTCCTCCAGGTGGAGATCTCAGTGAAGCTGGAATGCCTTTGTCCACCCCACGCTTACAGATTCAAAGAGGAAAACTGCAATTCTGATGCACTTTGGCCTCTTGTTACATATCTGAGTCACATAAATATGTAAACACTTCAGAATGGCTAAGCAGAGAAAATAATCTCACTGTGATTATTGCTCTCTTTCATACCCATCTTCCCTCGGACACAGGAATGGAGCAGTCCAGCAAAAGGAACTCATCACACCATATTCCTTTCTTATTTTCACTCATGTGCAAGACACCCTGTACGCAAAATTACAGGGTTAGCTTTGTTCAACCAATTGAGTGATCCAAGTGGCTGAACATCGCTAAGTGCTCTATTAATGCCTGTTTGCAAATGTTAATGCCTCCCATATAGTGCTTGCTTGGGGCAGGGGAGGGGGGGCAAAAAAAATCTGCTCATAATCAAAGCAACAAGCTGTGGCCTCAAGTCACTCCAACTACCAGAGGCTGGCAAGATGCTCAGCACCAAGGAACACCTGGGCAAGAGGGGCAGATGCAGTCTGTCCTGTGGCACTCTGCAGACTGTTCCAGAGGTCTCGGACTATGCTAAAGTCTGAAAATAAGTCATAATTATTAAAAACAGGAAGACGTCTCTGCTGGCTACATCCATTCCCTCAACAGTAACTGCGCTGTGGCTTATCTTAGCAGACACTAGTGCTACCTCCTACACCTGTGCAGAAGAACGAGGCCAGCTGGCACAACGCTTACCAGGACTGGTGCCTAGTACCTCCTAAAGCCAATGTCTGTCAGTGTGTGATGATGAACTTGCTGCTTCCAGCAGTGAATATTGCTACTTCCATCACTCAGAGCAGCGCCTCGTACCCACAGCACCAGGAAAGCCCCGGGCTGTGTCACGCTGCCCACGCCTGCCTCCAGCCACGGACGTTTATGGTGGACTACCAGGAAGAAGATCGGCCCCAGCGTGGCTCCTTTTTGTCTCTTATCCTGGAAATTTCCAGCTGGATCCACTCCCTGGCCTGTCGCAGCCCGTGGCAGGAGCCCACACTGTCGCTGCCCTGAGGTGACTGGGGTGACCCCGGTCCCTGAGGTGATGCCAGGCTCAATCCTTGAGGTAAACTTGATTCCTGAGGTAACCCTGATCCCTGAGGTAATCCTAGCCCTTTGGGGTGACCCCGGGCCCGATCCCTGAAGTAAACTTGATTCCTGAGACAAACTTGATCTGTGAGGTAACCCTGATCCCTTGGGGAGACCCCAGGCCTGATCCTTGAGGTAAACTTGATCCCTGAAGTAACCCCGATCTCTGAAGTAACCCCAAACCCTGAGGTAATCCCAGGCCCAATCCCTGAGGTAAACTTCATTCCTGAGGTAACCCTGAACCCTGAGGTAATCCTAGTCCCTTGGGGTGACCCCTGGGCCCGATCCCTGAAGTAAACTTGATTCCTGAGATAACCCCAATCCCTGAGGTGATCCCAGTTCCCTGAGGTGATCCCGTGCCCGCTCCCGAGGTGCCCCCCGGTGCCGCCGGGTGGCGCCGCCCGAGCCCCGCGTGCTGGGGGCCGCCCCGCTCCGGCAGGGGGGGGCCGCAGGGGGAGCTCCGACCTCCCCCGCCGCTACCGGAGGACACCGCGGGGCACAGCGGGGACCGCGGGGCAGCTCCGGGACCGAGCCCCGAGCCCCGGGCCACCCCCACACCCCCCGGACCGGCTGAGGCGCCACGTGCGGCCCCATCCCGTCCCGCACCAGCCCGTTCCGGCCCGTCCCACCCCGCCGCATCCCCGCAGGTACCGAACCGTCCCCCCAGCCCTCGCACACCTTCCTCCGCGTCGTCTTCGGGGTCGCGGAGGCTGGGCCGGGGGTTGAGCAGCTCCTCCAGCTGCTGCGCCAAGGGCGCCGCCATCTTCTGGAGGAGGGCGGGAGGGAGGCAGGGAGGCGGGCGGGGCTGAGGCGGGGCCGGGCTGGGACCCCCCCCTCCTTCAACCTCCCCTCACAGAGCCCGAGGCTCGTTCCCGTGCCCCTGTCCCAACCCCTCATCTGACAAATGTCCGCGTTAGGAGACGCGGGGCGGTTTGGGAAGAAATTATCAGCACAAAAAATAAACGCTGAGTTCCCCCGAGCAAGCCCAGGGGTGCTGGGGGTGTGTGTGGGGGTGTGTGGGGGTGCTGTGCCACACAGCCAGCCCCTCTCCCCTTCTGCCCGTCGCTAAAATGGGAATAATGATGGTCGATGTACCGCTCTGAGGCGTGAGGAGTAATATTTGCCCGGTGCCCTGCAGCCAAGAGGCACAATAATGGTGATTAGCTGCTCAAAAGCACAGTCGTGTTACATAATGCAAAGCTATTCCTTTATTTATTGCACAGGGTGAATTAATCCAGTTCTTGTCCCATGTGGTAAATACGCCGTGGTCTGTGTTTAAGCCGCTGTTCCTGTCACGAACGTGGCACCCAAAAGGCAGGCGCTGCCGCTCGGCCCAGCTCTGCCGGGTGATCCCTGCGCCACATCGACACCAGGCCCAGGCCCTCAGGGTTTTGCCTGCTTCCAGTTTCTCCTGGTGGCTTTTTGGGGTTTGGTGGCCTCAAAACACAAGATTAGAGGTGAGATTGGTGAATGGTTATGTGTGAGGTTGGCACAGCCCCAAATCAACACCTCACATTGGAGATGTAGATGTGGGACTAAATTTCACATCCCCAAATGAACAACTGAGCTGAGGCGGGCAGGGTGGGCTCCAGTATTTGGGCACAACCAGCACTTGGGCTTTGCCTGCGTGACAGCAGCAAGCTGCAAACTTCAGCCAGGGACTGGCTCAAGCCCTGGCTCCGAGCTGAATTGAGCAGGCTGCTTTGCTTGCTCATCCCCTTCTTGTCAACACAAGGCTCTTCCCCGCTGCTTATCTGCTTTTGAATGCTATAAAAATTAATCCAGACATGCATTCTAATTAGAATGCAGAAACGTAGGAGCCAGGCAGCGGTGGCAGTGGCGCACGTTTCCCCGTTACTCCAGGACCCAGCTTTATTTCCCCGAAGCAGGAGCGTTCAGTGCAGCCGGTTGTCCTACAGAGGGCAGAGGAATATCATTAATTACCACTGCCTCCTGCAGCCCCGGCAGTGCTCTGCTACCTGCCAACTTCAGCTGGGGCTGGGAGCCCCGAGAGGCACCAAGGTGGAGGGAGACTGGGGAAAATCAAAACAAAACAACAACAACAAAAAAAGCACACACCTCTTTCCCCCCTCTCAAGGATCCTCTGATTGTGCAAACTGTGAAGATGCGGCAGTTCAATTTCTATAAAAAATTAACGTTCACTGAAAATGCACATTTTTATTGCAAACAAAACCCTTTGGATTTTATGTGGTCAAGTATTTCATTTTATTTCAACTTTGTTTGCATTTATTTTGTCATGGTGTGACTGACAGGTATAATGCTCTGTGTTATATATTGTGTGGGTTTGCCATTGCTTCAGCGATGTGAAATTAAGTGCTGCTATCACATTTGTTACTGACAGTTCTCCAAAACAGAAGTACATGGTGCATCTTTTCTGGCTTTGCTTCTAGTTTTTTCTTCACATTCACAGATATTTTGTTTCCAGAGTAAAAGATGCCATTATAAACAAAGGGAGGAGTCTGGAGAAATAAATCTATAGGAAACTAAGTAGCAGAAACAAGTGCTTACCTGAACAGTTACTTGGAAGTATCCACTTCTGATATTGGATGTATTGGGTGGAAGTATCCACCCAAAGAATGTCTTTAAATAGCCCCACGCATAATTTCATTTTCAAACCTCTACACTTCACAGAGAAAGGGGGATGTTTTCAACCCTAACCCAACAAATAATAGATAGCCCCATCAATAAAGGGATAGAGGCTTTTAGTGGTGGTTAAATAGAACATGCCCAGTATAATTCATAAAAAATACACAGTGAGTCACATGAGTCCTTTTAAGTAAAAAAGCAAAAATTTGGTTTCTTAAAGTCAACAGAATTTTTATTGCTCATTTTGGTGAAATCAGGATTTTACCCATTGAGATTAATGGGACAATTGTTCAGGATAAATCCCCAACCCAGCAAAATTTGCATATGACTGTAAACACGAGGGATCCTGTCAAAGCTTATGGACCTGCTTTTCTGCCGTGCATCAGCCATTCACCCTGGTGCAAAATGAGCGTGAAGAGGGGAAAAATCACGCTGTGCTCAGCAGCGGGCATCGCCTGCACCTTCCCCTGCGCTGCTGCAGAGCGGGGAGGACCGGAGGAGGCTCTGACCCTCGGGCCTATTCGCATGCTGGCGCTCGCTCACGTTACCCAAGAGCTCCATTCATCAGCAGTCAAAAGGCTGCAGGAGCTGTTCATCTAAAATTTCTGATAAGGAGATTCGCTCAGTATAAAACAACATCAAACAAAATCCACTGTATTAAAGTCATGGATTGTTAAAATATTTCCCCAACACAGGCTCCTTCTTTACAGTTTATTCTCTCCCTTTTGCCTTTCACTTAGCAGGGTAATTAAATCAGACTCTCAGACTCGGTTTTAATTTCTGGTTCACATGCCCTCAAACCATGCTGCTGTGGTTTGGATTCATAACCGTGTGGGAGAGTATTTGTACAAAAATGATATCAATACATTTTAATTTAAGACAATCATGAAAGCCTTTTTATGCATGACAGTACGTTCTGTAAAACCCTCTGCCTGTTTATAAACTATAAGCAGAAGCCATCAAATTAACTGACATAATTTCTTTGGCATTTTTCCTCTTAATTTTACTTTTTATTTACATGCTTATTTGCTAAAATGGAAATAACACCCTAAACACATAACAGATAAACAAGGGAATTTTGAATAGTCCATGCTACAAAAAAGTATTTTTAATTTCTCACACTCAGCTCCTTTTGCTCCTTGGATTTGTGGCGCTTGTCATCTTTTAGGAAATTGTCAGATTAGATGGTAGCTTTGGAAGTGAAAGACCATATCACACTTGCGTGTCTGTATAATTACAGGTTATTAATACAAATCCATCTTTTCAGAGCATTTCTTAAATATAGAAATAAGGAAACGTGTTGGACACACAGAGCCATTCAGGCAACAAACGCTGACTAATTTACTGCGTAACCTGCACTCAGTAGCACTCGGCGTTTGGTTCTTACCTTGGCGAGCAGAGCGGTGGGAGCAAGTTGGGCTGCAGTCTGCAGGCAGCAATCTGTGGCAGGATTCCCATAGAGAGCCACGAGAATTACATGCACCAGAGTCGCGCCTACTGAATTTAATTGAATTGCATTATCAACAGCAGAATTTGACCCACATACAGAGGACTGCATACTGTCCAAAAATAGCTACCAGCCAGAGCTGAGCTTATCTTTCCCACATTTTGGCAAGCAAATGTAATTTTCCAAGCTGGCCTTTTTCATTTTAGCCATACTAGTTCATTTTAAGATTTTCTTTTTAAATCAGCAACACAATTTGTCAGTGAAAAAAAGAAAAAAAAAAAAGAAGATGAGTGGGAGCAGGAAAGAACACACACAAAACCTAACAAGTAAAAGAAATTAGATTACAGGAAGCGTAGATGTTTATAAAAAAATTGTCTCACTATATTTATCTATATTTATAATTCATGTATTAATGTTGTTTATATTTACTTTGGTATTTCTGATATTCCTAACCTGTCACTCATTCAAAAAACACAATTATTTTTAAGATTTAATCAATTCCTAATTGTTCTTACATCCAAAAATGTAATGAATATAGTTTATCTGAATAACAGATGACGAAAGATGCTTCTAGCAAATAGGAATTTTGAAGGCCACACAGAGACAACTGAAAAACTGGAAGCCAACCTTTTCAGACAGAGCAAAAATCCATTTTTCCTCCACAAAAACCTCACAGAGCAAACCACAGGTGCAGTGCACAAAAAAGAGAGCGCACCAGCTCTTCCCGACATGCTAAGCTCAATCACACAAGGTAGTTTTTATCACAAGGTTCACTCTCAACAATTCACCGAAACACCTCGGCATGTGTTAGACTGCGCTTCTATAGAAGTCAGTGGGGATGTTTTCCAGCTTACATTTCCAGTCTGTGTTGCATGACGATCCTCACGCCACATGCAGATCTTCCAACAAAATCACAGTAGACCTGTCCTGCAAGCCTGGGCTTCTGGGATGAACAGAGCCAACCAGTCACTCCTCACAAGGTGAGATACCATCAGCCTCTCTAAAGGCTCCCATTCTGCAGGGAGCACGCCTGTACTGAAACCAATCAGGAAAAATCTAATTCTTAGGGCTGCCAAAAACGCTGCCCAAACTGCGCTCCAAATGTGATCAAAACAGAGATATTCCTGAATTTCAAGGCAGCCCGTAACAGAAGACTTGAGAGACACCAACTGCGCCCCTTATCCCCAAGGAGCATCAAGTGGAGGGCCAAGGGGTATTCTCTGAGAAACAGAAAGTGAGAACACAATGAGAACAGCCACATGCATCCAGCCCCGCGATTCCACGCGCAAATGGTAAACGCCCCGCAGAAAATCAGTCATCCTCAGAGTACCCTTACGATGCCAGTCACAGTAATTTCAAGGATAAATATTTACTAATGTGAAGGCCGGATAACTGTAAGGCCACATTTACTCTTCCGTTTCTGCATTATACTACTGGGCTTACTGGGATTAATGAATGAAAAACTCTCCTGACAACGAGCAGCTCAGCTTTGTAAGCCTGACTTCATGGTCCATAACTAAAAGCAACACAAATGCTGTTTAAAAAGCAACAGAAGAAGAACAGCAATTGCAGATGGATTCATAACCAAAACATATTTTTAGCGGTCCCACTAATTTCAGTTAGAACTTCAGGAATGGTTTGCTGCCATCAGGAACGCGGAGCCCCACAGCACAATGGCAGACACAGAGAAAAGACCTTCCAGAACCAGCTTCACCAGCACTGCTCCCTGCTAACTCCCCGTCCCTGGCTCAGCAGCACAGGCAGAGCTCAAGGATACGGATCAATTGTTTAAGCTTAACGTATGTGAACATAAATACTAGCCTCTACACTGGCTTAGGAACAGAAAGCAACACTGCAGTTGCTTATATTTAATATTGCAAGAACATGCAAGGCTTAAATACAACATTCTTGTTCGAGGAAAAACTCCTGACCACGGCAAAAGGAATTTTTCCTGAGGACACTACGTTATTTGCCACTTCCTAGAATAGCAGAAGTATGTAAATCACCACTGATATTTTTAAATTATATTTATTTATAGATTTGTATCATGTACCCGTCACTCAGCATCTGGGTACACACACATATATTAAAATAATATACATCATTTGTCTACAAATCATAATTTAAGTACATTCTGACTCTTGGGATACAGATCTTTACAAATCCCCTACCATTCCCCAAGCAACGGCCTGAGTAAATAGATAATGGAAATGACTGAGGAAGAAAGGAAGCGGCAGAGGAGTGCCACACAATGAGAGCACAGTGGAACGCAGCACGCAGCCGACGTGAGCCAAAAGCAGAGTTGTTCAAATGCTGGAAACTCGCAGCATCGTGAAGACCCTTTCATTATCCTTAAAATATCTCCCCTGTACAGATTAGCTCGATATGAATAATACTTACAGTATCTCCTGCGTACCCTTTTTCCTAGTAAACGGCCTTACACATGGGATTTGCAAAATCTTCAGTCTTGCACATTTAAAAACAGAGCTCCCTTGTCCGCACCAGGAGGGCAGGCACCGCTCCCCCCGCTAACTCCATCGAGGCCACCAAAAAGCGGGCGAGCAGAGCGGGGCTGCGCAGGGCTTAACGTCATCCGACTGCACTTTCTGCTGGGAGACAGCACCAAGGTGAAGGTCACCGAGACCAGCAGCAGCCCAGGAAGGAAAGATCAGAAGAGAGCAATTCTAAAAACACTTTGGAAAATACGTTGCACATAGGCACAGTTACATACATGTCCCGGCCGCGTTTCTGTGGTTAGAGAATTAGCACACGCATGTAAAACCCATCCAAGCAGCACATGCTTTCAGAGGGCCTTCTCCTGCAGACCGCTATTCACCCGAGTAATGCTACTGAAGTCAATGGAAATGCTCTTGTAAACAAGGACTTACAAGAACCCAACGCGACAATGATTTCAAAAGGAGTTTTGACTGTGCAATTGTTGCTGGATTAGGGTCTTCAGAAACACCGAGCTTGCTCTGAAGAGCACAGAATTCAAATCTGCAAAGTGCTGGGGCCTCCAGATTGGATCCCGCTTGGCTTTAAGCATGGCAACGGCTCCTGTGCTTACTCCTTACGGTGGGCAAAATTCCTAGGAAAGGAAGCAGGAGCTTTGGGAAAAAGCAGGCTCTCCTCAGCCCCTTTTATAAACCAGTGACCTACACTGAACCAGGGAAAGGGAAAGGGAAAGGGAAAGGGAAAGGGAAAGGGAAAGGGAAAGGGAAAGGGAAAGGGAAAGGGAAAGGGAAAGGGAAAGGGAAAGGGAAAGGGAAAGGGAAAGGGAAAGGGAAAGGGAAAGGGAAAGGGAAAGGGAAAGGGAAAGGGAAAGGGAAAGGGAAAGGGAAAGGTTATTTGGCAGACATGATTTCTACAAAATAAGCCTATTCAGTGAAATTCTCATTTAAAATAATTGATTCAACAATAAAACAGCAGCATAGAGCAGAAGCGCAAATAGCAGTATTTATAAATAGCATTTGCCCAGATAAGTAAAAGTTTGTAATAAACAGATCGCCCATTACTTTGCTCATATAAATGCAAAACAGAGGAAAAAAAATAGCAACAGTATAAAAGACAAATAAATGAGTTAGACACAGAGCCCACGGGTTTAAGAAGTCTCCCCTGTATTTAATAAAGCATGATTTTTTTTTTTTAGAAACACTAACAGATCCCTTGCAGATAGTTTTTATCTTTATATTATTATATAAGACATTTTGTGTTTAAAGTGAACTATTGCTTTGTCCAGATGGCCCCTCTGCTGGGCACAGAAACCAAGTTGTGAACAAAAATTTAAAAATCACCATTTAAAAATACAAACTGTACAACTTTAAAGCATTTTGATTTTTTCCCCCTCAGTCCAAAGAGATAAATAATTGAATTGCTCAGAATGTAGAAGCCTGCATTTTAGAGTAAATTTCCGTGTCTACATAAAATAAAAAAAAGAAGCCAGACAGAATCACAACTAGTCAAGAGATGAAGGAAAATATGCAATTATGGTTCATCCCATTCTATTATCTCAGCAGGTGGAAAACATTTAAACAACTAGTGACTTTTCAGAACTGAGCCCAACCCTCTGCTTCTGACACAACTCACAGTCCTCTCAGAATCAGTGAGACTTTAGAGGAGCTGAATATTTGGGACTCTGCAATAATTTGTAATAAAAACATTAAATCTGTCATTTCACAATGTTTCAGTTTTTTTTTTTTTCCTTTTTTCTCCCAGAAAAGTAGCACATACCTAGTGCAAAGCAAAATATTTTCCCCCACTGCCCTGCAGAGAACTTTACACATTACAAACACTATTAAACTATTGACTCAGCTCAGAAAAAAAAAAAAAAAAATTAAAATTACTTTCAGGACATTGAGGTTATGCTACTTTCCATATCATCTAATTAGGAAAAAAAAATAATAAAAAAAATAAAACAAAAAAACACTACCTTTGGAGAATTAATTTAACCAAAAATAGGTCAGGTAAAAAACACATATTTGCAAGTTTTTGACATTCAGAAAACATTTTTGTTTATGCATGCAAATGCACATTATGAGTACATTTTCTTAGCATAAACCAAGAATAAGCTGATGTATTTAACAATTTGATTAGTTTCCAATTTTACAATTTAACGTATAGTGTTTTATTTGTACTTTACCAACTGAGCCTGCAGATGTAAGGAAAGGCTGTAACTACCGATACCTGCGATCTGCATTGGCAGCAGGGTTTAGACTCCTACCAAAACAAAACAGCTGGACAGGATTATCAGTATAGCAGATCACTCTCTTTTCAGGGCTATTTTACTCAAAAAGAATCCACTTAAAAATGCTCAAAACATCAAATGAAACACGAGTTATCTAAACATCAGATTTTCTAATTTTATTAAAAACGCACAAATTTTATCCAACATGTTTTCTTTCATACAGTGAATGGTCTAATATGCACTGGAGGTCACACAAGCTTAGGTTTATTAGAACAATAAAAGACATATGAGAAATTTAATATATAAAGAAAAAAGTAGCAGCTGTTGACTGCATATTTGACCATAAAATTTAAATATTTTGGACTTTTATTTTAAAGACACAAAAATAAAACCTGTGTGGGTCTATATAAGTCATATTAACAATTCCATGAATGTTCAACAGGACTAAAAATTAGCAAAGATGTTTGTTTGTTTTTTTAACCTTGTAACACTTTTTAAACACCTTCTCGGGTTGCTGGTGCAAAGCACCTTACAGTATTTGTGCTATATATTTACTTTATTTGGCAACTGTCTGGGTTTCGTGGGTTTTTTCTTTGCCTTCTGTAAACAACACCTTTTACAAACTAGCACAGTGAACCACAAGCCCTGCAATCTGTTATAACATCTACAGAAAAGAAAATGAACTATTTTGGTTGGTTGCTCAAAATATTTTGCTTTTGAACAAGAGGTTCTAAAACAGGATTTATTAGTAAAACATTGAACTCCTGAATTTAACATTAGACGTAAACAGTTGACTGTTTTTTAGTTCAATAGAGTCTTTTTGTTTAGCTTTTCTCTCTCTGTGAAGGTAGAATACTTTTTGTTTGTTTGTTTTTCAAGTCATTTTCGTTAGAGGTCTGGTTGGTGACCTTTGCTATGATGAGGAGGTTTTGTATGTGTAGCTTTGTGAAGGTAGAAGAGTTGGTGCTGAGGGCTTAACATTTAGCATTTGTTATTTTGGAAAACAAAAACAAAACAAAAAGAAAAGGAAAAAATAAAGTTGTCCCACCTGATATTCAGCAGGCTGAAATGGCTGAAGCTAAAAAGAGTTTCTTGCTGTCGAACTTTCTGAGAGACAAAAATTAACAAACAAATTCATAATGCCAGAACCATCCTTAACCGGGAACGCTAGAGTTCTTGAAGCTTTTTTTTTTTCCCCTTTTCTTTGACCTTTCCTTCATTCAATTAGTGTTTTTTTTTAAACGAGAAGTTTCTAAGGATTGTGGCTCTTAGGATGACATCCAACAGGGTAATCAAACTTACGCCATCCTACGGGTATGGCAGCACTTTACTGTACAGCTTCACCAGTTTCTTTGTCAATGGTACAAAAAAGTCCCCTCGTCTGTTTGTCTGTTACAACCGTAAAGAGGAAGATTGTCCTGGTCTAGAGCAAAGCTTGCCTTGGAGCCGTTTGCATTCAGTTCGTTCCCAAGGTCACATTGTCTTAGGGCGGGAGAGGCGGTATATTTATTCATTTCTGTACACCGAAACAATAAGCAGACTAGATGACCATCACTTACTTAGACCCAGTCCGTTTTAAAGCTACCACACGGCCGCCTCGTTCATTTCGGGTGGATGTGACAAGTGATTGCCGTAGTTAGCACCACCGTTGACGGATAGCGATGAAAACGGAGGACTGGGGCCAAAAACTTCCGCGGACATGGAGTGCAAGGACCCGGGCAGGTTGGGTTCGGGGCTGGGCGAGTCTCCGGGCGGATGGGCCATGATGTCGGGGAAGCGCTGCGCCTCGCTGGACGGGTGGTGGCCGGGCAGGGGGTGCTCCAGGGCGCCCAGCGGCGTGCCCGGCGGCCCCGAGGAGGGCACGAACGGCAGCTCCACCGGCGTCTGAGCTTGCGAGGAGGGAGGTCCTTGCGGGAAGAAATCGTAATTGCTTCCAGGGCCGTAGTACTCGCTCTGGTAATCTAGCGGGCAAGCGGACACGGAGGGAAGGTGACGCCCGGGCGCGCAGCGCTTCCCCCACCTCGTTCGGGGCCGTGCCCGGGGACCTCCCCCCCCCGGTCCTGCGGAGCCCCCGGGCTTGGGGGGGGTCCGGCCCCGGGGAGGGGGGCTCGAAGGGCGGCGCTACCCACCTCCGTAGAAGGAGAAGGGCCCGTTGGGGATGAGCTCCCCGGGCTCCAGCCGGTCCACCAGCGGCCGCATCCTGCGCGGGCTGCGGAAGAAGGCGTGCCGGCGGGCACCCAGCGCGCTCAGCTGCTTCATGCGCCTCTCCTTGGAGCGCCGGTTCTGGAACCACACCTGCCCGGGCGGCGGACACGGGCCGGTCACCGGCTGCCCCCGGGCCCGCCGAGCCCCGACGGGGCGGGACGCGATCGCTGCCCGCCCGCCTCCGCCTCCCCCTCGCCCTGCGGCCACCCGCAGCCCCCCCCCCGGTACCTGGATGACCCGCATGTTGAGGCCGGTCTCCTGCGCCAGCTGCTCCCTGATGTGCCGCGTGGGTTTTGGGGTGGCCGCGAAGGCGGCTTTCAGAGTCTCTAGCTGTTTGGCTTTGATGGTGGTGCGGGGGCCCCGCCGCTTGGCCCCCAGGTTCTGGTCGTCGTTTTCGTTGCTGCCCGTCTCCTTGTCGGAGACGTTGGCGCTCTCCGAGTCCTTGGCGTCGTCCTGGGAAGGGTCTTGGGAGTCCGGGGACAGGCTGGGGTCACTGCCGGTGGTGGCTGCGCGACAGCAAACGGGGGTCACGCTCGGCCCCGGCCGGAGCTCCCCCCATCCGGCGGCGGAGAGGGAGAGGAGGAAAAGGAGGAGAAGGAAAAGGAGGGGAGGAGAAAGAAAGCAGAGCCCCGGCTCCCGGCCCCGCCACCCGCACTCCCTCACCTGAATGCAGGCTGTTTTCTTTGGCAGTATTGCTGTTATTTAGGTAATCTTCTTTGCAGACAAACTTGTTTTCGTCTATGATATAAAGCTCCTCGCCGGTGGAGAGCTGCTTGTTACACATCATACACGTAAAACAGTTCAAGTGGAACACTTTGCTCCGCGCCCTGCGGACCAGGTCGCTGGGGGAGATGCCCTGGGCACAGCCCGCGCACTTGGTCCCGAAACACCTGCGGGGAGAGCGGCGGCGGTGGGCGAGGGGGCACCAAAACAAAAACAAAACAAAAACAAAACAAAAACAAAACAAAACCACAAACCCATCCGTCTCCACCGTTCTCCCTTCCTAACGAATACCTCCCGGAATTATATCTCAAATAAAAATAATAATTATAGTTAAAAAAAAATATATCACTAAAACACAAACAAACAAAAAAAAAAGACAAACGGATCCAAAACAAAAGAGCTGATGCGGCCGGAGCACAAGCTGCTGGAGGAGTCGTTGGGCGCTGGGGCCGCGCTGCCCGCGTCCCGCACCCCAAGAACACGGCGCCGAAACCCGGGCCCGGCCCGGCCGGGGCGCGGGGATCGCGGGCGCTGCTCGAGGGCGCGCCCGGGGCCGATTTCGGCGTTCCGGCGGCCGGGCCCGGCCGTTCCCGGCAGCCGGCCTCGGCCCCAACCCCGCCGGCCCCGAGCCCTGCGCGGAGCCGCCGCAGCCGGGACCCGCGGCCGGGCGAGAGGGCCCCGAGCCGGGGCTCCGGGAGCCGCGCTCCGGCCCCGGGCAGCCGCGCTCACGGCCGCGGCCCCGTCGCGGAGCCCCGGGAACGCGCGGCCGGGGTCGCCCCGCTCCGCGCTGCGAGGCCCGGCTCGGAACGGCCGAAGCAGCCGCGGGCATCCCGAGGCGCGGCCGTGCCTCGCCCCGCGGCCCCCGACGGGCCCGAGCCCCCCGAGCGGCACCGGCGGGAGGAAGGTGATGGAAGATGGGCTGGGAAGGAGCTGCGGCCCCGGGCCGGGGGCCGGTACTTACCGAAAGAAGTCGTTTTTGCAGTAAAGCTTGCCTTCTCGCGAAAAGCATTTCTCTGTCAAATTGCATTTACATTCACAGCACTGAACACACTTCACATGCCAAGCCCTGTCCAGTACATTCAACAAAAACCGGTCCAAGATTGGCCTTTTGCAGCCCGCACAGTGAACCATTGTCTTTGGTTATTTCTGAGAGTGGGGGGTATTGGTTTCCCAGGTGTCAGGCAAAAAATTCAAAATAAAAAAAAAATGTAAAAGGCGACAACACCGGCGTAGGTTTGCTTTGTGTGTGTGCGTGCGTTTGTTTTAAAAGCCTTGGAGAAGTGGAGGAGAAAAAATTGAAAGGGAGGAAGAAAAAAAAAAAAATCTTCTTTCGGGTGTCCTAGGAGGGAGACACTGGAGAAACCACCCACTGCCCGAGGAGAGAGACCAGCGCTTCGACGCAACCGCAGAATCCCGGCCGCTACCAACAGCGGCAGAGCGACAATAAGTGACAGTAGAACAACAACGGCTAGAGAGGTCGGCGCTCACAAAAAAAAAAATAATTAAAAAAGAATAATTTTAAAAAAAAAAAAAACGCCGAAAAGGGAGTGATGAGTTTTTCTCAGGTCTGAGGTAGAGCAGTCAGGAGTCAAAGTGCATCTGCTTTTCCCAACGAGAAATCAAAGGAGGCGAAAAAAAAAAAAAATAAAAAGGCAAAAAAAAAAAAAAAAAAAAAGGCAAAACTGAAAAACAAAAGCAGGACATCGGGACCCGACAGCGGTCAGACGGACGCCGGCTGCCGCCGCGGCGACATGGCCCGGGGAGGGGCGGCGGGGAGGGGGGGGGTGGGTGGGAGGCCCGGGCTGCTGCCGTGGGTGCGCTGCGAGCGCGGCTCCTCGCCCTCCGCCGCGCTCCCTCGACGTGGCGGCGGCGGCACCGGCACCGTGCGCGGCGGCTGCTCGGCTCCTACCTGCCCCCGCGCTACCCGCGGCGTCCCCGCCGAGCCGGCATCTCCCGGCGCCGCCGGCTGAGGGGCGCCTCCCGGCGGGGCGGGGCGGGCCGGGGGGGGGGCGGGCGGGCGGCAGCGGCGGCGAGGCCGGGGCCGGGGCCGGGGCCGGGAGCGGCGGGGCGCGGAGGGGAGGGCGCTGCCCGCTGCCCGCTGCCCGCTGCCCGCGCCGTCCGGCCGCGCAGGGCGCTCTGCATGTTCCCGGCAGCCCCCGGCCGCGCCTTATGCACCGCGCGCAGACGTCACCGCGCGCCGCGGCCAATCGCCGCCTCCCGCCGCCGCCCCCCCCCCGCCCCGCGCCGCCGCCGCCACCGGACGGGGCGTCCGCGGCCCTTTATAGAGCCGCGAGGGCGCGGGGGGCTGCGCCGACACCGACACCGCCCGGCCCCGGCCCGGCCCGGTATGGCTCGGCCCGGCTCGGCCCGGCCCGCACGGAGGCCCGGGACGCGCTGCGTGGGGTATGTGTGGGGTGTGGCGGGGCGCGGGAGGGCGGGGACGGGGCGGCTCGCTCGGTACCGGCGGCCCCGTCTCCTCCGCTGCGCTCCGTCGGTGGGGCCGGAGCCCGCCCGGTGCGCAGAGCCGGGCGTGGAGGGTGCGGGGCGGCACCGGGAGCCGCCCGTCCCGGGAGGGGGATGAGGATGGGGATGGGGATGGGGATGGGGATGGAAGGGCCGGGCCGCGGCGCCCCGACGTGCCCCATGGTCTCCGGGGGGGCCGGTACCGGCCGCCCGCCGCGGGCAGTGCTCGCTGCTCCGCCGCCCGGAGCCCGGAGCCCGGTGCCGCCGCTCCCGGGGCAGCCGCCGGGAGGGACGCGATCGCTGCCTCCGCGCGTTGCTGCCGCCCCCCGGGGGTGTCACCGCAGCCCCCCCCCCGTGAGCCCCGGCCCGGTCCGGCCGCCGCTGGCCGGTGGCTACCGGGGAGCGGCGGGGTCCAGCGGCCCGGGAGCTCCGGAGCGCCGCAAGCAGAGCCCGCAGCCCCCCGGCTGTGCCTTCCCCGGTGTCTTCCTCATCCTCGGGGAGACTCCGACGGGACCGGGGAGGAAGAGACGGGGAGAACCGGGCGGAAACCGAAGCCAGGGAATCGCCCCCCGGTGCCGGGAGCGGAGCTGCGGCCCCGTTCCCCGCTCGCAGCCCCGGCCTGGCTCGGGAGGGGGGAGCGGAGCCTGCGGGCCCCGGGCCCGGCCGCTCCGTTACCGGGGCTGCCCCGCAGCCCCCCGGTGCCCCCCGGCCCTCAGCGCCCCGTCGGGGCGCCCCGGCCGCAGCCCGGCCTTGCCCCCACCGCGCAGCGGTACCGGGGGAGCCCCGGGGCCGCCTTTGGGGCGCTCCGTGCTCGGCGCGGGGGGGTCCCCACCGGCCCTGCCCGGCGCCAGCTGCCCGCTGCTGCCCGGGGACCTCCCCCTTTTGAGTGCGGCCCCCGGGGACGTGCGGTGGCGGCGGGGCTGAATGCGGCACAGGGGATGAGCAGCTCCTGTCCATCAAGCGCCGGGGCTGCTTTCACAGCGCCTTTTTTTTTTTTTTCCTCCCCCCGTTCCCCAGGCGGCCCCGCAAGCAGCTGGGCGGCCCCGGCCCGGGCTCCCCGCAGCCCCCGCGGGGTCCCGCTCCCTGCCCGGCCCCACCGGGGGCCCGGCGGCGGCCCCCTCCTGAGCCCCCCGGGGTGCCCGAGGCCCCCCGAGGCGCTGCGACCCCCGCGGGCCGAGGCGCGGCGAAGCCCCCGGCGCTGCTTCCAGCGGGCTCCGGGCCCAAAACCTCCCCGGGGGGGGGCACGCAGCCGCCGGCGGGGACCCCTCGCTCCGGGGGCGCGTCCCGGCAGCTGCTTCGCTTCCTTCCCCTCGTTACCCCCCCGTTATATTCGGGAATTTGTCCCGGGGCGTTTCGGAACGGAGCGCCCCCCCCATCCCCCGGCCCTCTCCGACCAGGGAGGAAAAGGGCGAAATTAAAAGATAAATATTTTTTAAAAATCAAATTTATTTTAAATCTAACGCAGAGGGAAAAGTCCCGTTCAGCCAGCTGGGATGGGCATTTTCTCGCCGCCGTTCCCGTCCCCTTGCCCAGCAGCGCTCGGTAACGGGACGGCCCGGGGGGGCTGTTCGGGGGGCGCCCCGCGGTGCCTGTCCCGGCCCCCCACGGCCCCACCGCGATTTTCCCCCGAGCGGAGCCGCGGAGAAACTTCCCGGGGCCGGCGCGGGGAGCAGCGGAGGCAGCTTTGGGGGGGGGAGCGGCGCACTGCCCGGCGGCACCCGGCCTCCTCTCCTCCCTTCTTTTTTTTTGGTTTTGTTTTATTTTGAATTTTTTCCTTCGTTTTCAAACTCCCGAACCGCGCACGGGCAGCGAGAGCCCGGCGACGCCAGGCTGCGGCCTCCCGGTCCCCGCGGGGGCTGCGGGCACCCCCGGCACGGCCCCGGCCGCCCCCCGCAGCAGCGGGGCCGGGCCCGGAGGCTCTGCCCGGTGCCAGGAACAGCGGCTACGGCGCTCGGCGGACACGGAGGCACCGCAGGGCGGCTTCTTTCCCCCTTGCAGCGGCCCCGTGCCAGCAGCCCGGCTCTGGGCAGGCTCCGTGGCCGTGCGCCGCGCCGGGTCTGCTGCAGGGAGCTCGGCAGAGGTGTTTCAGCCGAGGGGAGCTCCTAACGAGGGGTGTCCCTGCCGAGGGGTGCTCCTCCCGGGGAGCTCCCCGCTACCCCTTCGTGCCGGATCGATGCCGAGGGCAAACCCGGCCCGGCCGCCCCGCTCCGGGCCCTTCCCGTCGGGTTCTGCCCCCTCCGCACGCCGCTGCCGTCGGTGCCAGCCGGGGTTCCCGCATCGCTCACGGCAAACACGGTTAATAAATAATTACAGAGCCGTGTGCGCCTCAGCGAGAGCTGCCGGGGAGCCCCGGGAATGGGTCCCGAGCCCCGGTGGGTCCCGGCGGTGCCGTGGGGCCGGGGGGGTCCCGGCGGGACCGGCTGCCGGGGAGCGGGCGGGCGGCAGCTGAGCGGGCTGCCGGACAGAGAAAGGGCAGATAAAAGGCGAATAAAAGAGAAAAGGAAGAAAAGTAAAGAGGTGGCGGGGACGAGGAGGGGGAGACTATAAAAAAAGAGGGTGAAACAAACCCCAGGAGGACGCCCCGATCCCAGCTCATCCATCTTCATTGTCTCCGTGTGTGCAAAAGCAACTCCGGTATAAGGAAAAGCCACTATCAAAGCCATGGCTTTATTTTATATCCTATAGATCAGGAGGGAGGCAAAGCTTTATTTTCGCCCAGAGACAGATATTTTATTTCTCTCTTACGGTTTTATGTGTGAGAGATGTCAAAAAGGTAAAATAGATTGCTAATGCATAGGCAAAACGAAGCTGTTTTGGCATGCTCTGTGTCATGAGGTCTCCCAGGGAGAGCAGGCTGGGGATTTAGGGCTGATGGGAGACTCGGGGGGATTTCTGCTAAAACATCGCTCTTCATAAATTCAGCCGCGTGGTCAGCCCGGCGGGGAGAAGGCGGTGGGAAGGGAAGGAAGGGAAAGAAGAGAAGGAAAAGGAAGGAAAGGAAGGACGGGGAGGAAGGGCCGGAGCGGCGGCTCGGGGCCGTTCTCCCGGCGGAGCAGCGGCTGCCGGCGCCGGGGCCCCTCGGGGCGCGCCCGCAGCTCCGTGCGCGCCCCCGGCGCTGCCCCTCGGGGCTGGGGACCGGGGATCCGGGGGTCGGGGGGCCGGGGGCCGCCCCGGCTGCGGGCGGTGCGTTGTCGGCGACCTTCCGCGGAGGTAAAATCCCTCGGCCCGGGCTGCAGCGCTTCTCCCACTTCGTGACCCCGGGGATTTCCTCGGCACGTTAAGTTCAGGGCTCGGAAGCCCGAGGCCATTACTCACGCAGGCGCTCCCCCCGCTCTCAGCACCTATTTTATCGGTTGACTTCTGGCTGAAATTCACCTTACGGCAAGCGACGGCTGCCAAGCAGCGCGCCCCCCGCTCCTTGCCCCCGGCTCGCAGCGAGCCCCGGCTGCGGGACGGCCGCGAGCTGAACAGGGAAAAAAAAGAAAAATTAAAAAAAAAAAAAAAAACAAGAAAAAAAAAAAAAAAAAAAACAGCAAAGCAAGGTGCAGTTCATTAGCGAATTAATCGTTGCGGTATCCCGGCATCGTCTCGTTTCTCCAGGCTCGGCGGGGCCGTGTCGCTCCCTGCTCCCCATCACCGACCGTCCCCGGGAGCGGGCCGGGTCCCACCGGGGGCACCGCGCTCGGCCGGCCCCGGGGCTCCCCCAAGCTCCCGGGGCTCCCCCAGGCTCCCGGGGCTCCCCCAGGCTCCCGGCCCCGCTCCTGCCGCCGCTCGGGGCCGGGGCCGGCGTCGGGTCCCCACGGGCGACCCCCGCCCCGCGCTGCCGCGGTACCGGAGCTGGGGGGTGCCCAGCGCGGGGGTGGGGGGCACCAGCAGGAGGTGGCCTCGGGCTGCCCAGCAAGGGCTGGAACGGAGCAAATCGGTAAAAGGGATCCCGGTAAAAAGGGGAAAACGCGTCTGCACCGCCGGCGGGGCGCCGCTGCCCCCTGCCTACCTGCGGCGGGTGCAGGAGCAGCCCCAGCCCTGTCCCTGTCCCTGTCCCTGTCCCTGTCCCTGTCCCTGTCCCTGTCCCCGTCCCCGTCCCTGTCGCCCAGCTCCCCCGGCTGCCCGTGGAAAGGAGCCCGGCCCCGGGCAGTATCGGGATCTGCCTGCTCAGTCCCGGCCTCTGATTACTCTTCTCCTATATATGGGTTCCGTAATTTGATGCCGCGTTCCTATACAGCACCCTATGTCACACCGCCTTTGGAGAGGCTTCATTTCAAGGCTTATGGGATGGGGAGGCTCTGCCCAGGAAGCCCCCTCCCGCCCCACCGCCTGCAGCCCCCGGCTGCCCGGCTCCAGGCATCACAGGGGCAGGGGTTGCGGGGGGGCGATCAGAGAGGTCACCAGCCCGCTCCGGACAGAGCTCGTTAACACCGCTCAGTCCCGCACCGCTTGTGACACCCAAACTCCTAACTGGGCGTCTGATTCCTATAGGGTCACCGCTGTACTGGCATGAAACTGGAGCGTTTTGGTAAGATGTGGCCAAATGTATGATTTTATAAAAAATGCACACTTCAAAACTGTGGTATTGTCCCTTTGCACAGCCAGAAGTGATGTGCCAAGTTTGGCTTTACGCATATGCGGCTTATCTCAACACCAGCAAGGCTATGGCATGCACAGCCACAGTCCCATTGCTCTGAAACTCATCAACATACAGCCCTCAAGATGCAAAACAACAGACCCATTTGTCCTAGCGTGTGAAATTTCACTGATTTCGGCTAAATTTTCCAGCAGAAGCCAAGGGGCAGCTCAGTTCCCGTGAGGGCCCTGCCCAAGGATGCTCTGCTGTCCCGTGTGTCACTGCCACCCCGCAGGATGAGCCCCTTGTGTGGGACACAGCCACTCCCCAGCCTTGCCAGGACCCAGCTTCTGTGCTTATAGATTCCCTTTGAAAACCTCAGATTGTTCTAAAATTAATTCCTCGTGTCGTTGTCAGACACAGCAGAGCCGGGCTGGGGAGAGGTGGGGACACGGGGAGCAGGGCACAGGCTGGGAGCAGCTCCGTGGGGTCACCCCGCAGCAGGACGGGCACACCCCACCTCTCCAGCTCCCGCTCGGATGCGCTGCACCCACCGGGGCTGTGCCGCTTTCTGCTCCCTTCCCTACCTTGAGGGCAAACAAAATCCAGCCCCTGGCCCTGATGCCCTGCCGGGTCTGCTGCAAGGCTGAGCCCGGTGGGGCCGTCTCGCACTGCCTGTCCCGCAGGCACCGTCCCACGGTGCCATTTCCACTCCAAAGCGACAAAAATGTAGCGTGAAAGGCTGCTCACACCCGCTTTGTTATGCCCTGGCCCAAACTGGCCGTTTTCCTGTTCGGCACCTGAGCTGTTTGTGCAGCTCCTGGCAGCGAGCTGAGCTTTGCACGCCGGCTGCTCGCAGGAGCAGGAACACGCGGGGCCATGGGAACAGGACCAGCCCGACCCCGCTGCTCCCCTGATGGATGACCTCTCACGATTTGCCACTGGGTTTGTCACCCTGTCACCCGTGCGGTGCCGGGAAGGAGCGCTTCCATCGGCCACGTCCCCTCGTGCCATCCCCGCATCTCTGCACCCACGGCTGAGGACGGCTGCAGGGAGCAGAGGCTGAGGCGTCCAACCCCGACCACCACATCCAAACGTGCAGAGATGTCCAGGCCCAGAAATTTCTGAGCCTGCAGTACTTCCTACCCGTGTGTTTTTCTAGCTGTTGAAATAAAAAATCTTCATTGCTCTAATTAGTTAATATTTGTAAAGTCTTTAAGGTTCCTGAATAAATGGCAGAACAAAACTCGCATGGCTATTAGATAAGTGTGCTAATAATAATGACGATGGCTGGTGAGAAGACATCGTTCCTAATGATGTATGATTTATTTCCTTAAGGGTGTGCTAATAAACAAAACCCATTTTTAAAATCTGGCACATTTATTCCACATATGTTCGCGGATCGAGCAAGTTCCCCAGCAGGGCAGGTCCTCCTCGTCCTCCCACACCAAAATTCCTCATCGATGCTTGCAGCGCCAGGCAGGTGCTCACTGGGGTCAGCACGTGGTCCAGCAGCACCCTCACCATCAAAACCCATTGCCCTTGTCCCAGCCAGAGCCCCCCCACAGGATGGCCTGGGGCCTGCAAAGGAGTTTGGGCACTTGCCCTTGTCCCCAGCTCTGCGTGAATTATCCTGGAGTCCTGGAGGTATTGCACATGCCCAGGCCAACCTGAACCCACACCAAATGCTGTGTCTGTTCTCTGTTGCCAATTATGTTGAAAAAAAAAACTTAACCAAAACCAAAAAGCAGAGCTTGTGCTGCCGTCTACCCCAGCGGGGTCAGCCTGCAGTGCCCGCAGTCCCTCCTGCAGTGCTTGGGTGTCCCAGGGGAAATCAGGGGCTGTGTGCTGATGGACGCACCCTGCATCTCTGCTCTGCCCTCGCACAGGAGAACTTCACACAAAGGTCCTGGGGAAATCCCACGGCTGAGCTCCCCCCAGGGCCGCTGCAGCCTCCCAGGGCATCGAGCTGCAGGGTGTGCGCTGCTCGCTCAATGCCCTTGTGGAAACGGGGCACGGGGCACTCGTTTCCTTCTCTTTCAGAGTGCTCCACGTCAGTGATGGTCCTGGGGGCTGGGTAGGACAGATACTCTGAAAACACGTTTCTCTTATCCCTGTCACAGCCAGAAAATTCCTCTTTGCAGACTGGGCTCTCTGGGCAGGGAGGTAACGCCCAGAACAAACCTCTCAGCCCTATGGCCACCAGCCCCACCACGCCGCAGCTCAAGGGGAAAGCTGAGGACAAGAAACACTCAGGAACCAGCACGGGGGCAGGAGGAGACCCCCTCTGTCTGCCCAGGGATGAGCGATGGTGGCGGGGGGCATCGCCCAAAATACCTCTGTGCGAGGGGCACAACTCGCCCCCCATGTCCGGCAGCACAGCACGCACAACACAGAACTGATGTTACATTTAGCCAAAGAAATCCCAAAATAAGGACTAAAACTAATCTATGACAGGAAGACATCTGAAAACCCGTGTGTCCCTCACTGCATTTATTTGTTGCGGTTTATTTATGGCTGAAAAATCACCTAAACTCTTGAGTTCTACGTGAAAACAAAAAACGTAGTTAGAACATCTACGGAACGGTCACGCAACCTAAATATATGCATTAGATGTTAAACCTTCTATCAGAGAGCTCAGCTGGATTTTTTTTTTTTTTTCAAATCTGCAAAATATAATTAAATTGGTGTTGGTAAAAAAAAAAAAAAAAAAAGATAGCCCAGTCCAAACCCCTTATAAGGATATTTCAGACATGCTGAGGTTCCTTTTCCATAAATGTTAAGCAGACATCTGTAAACATAATTGGAATTTACTGCACACGTGAATAACTGCATATAAATTAGCCTGTATCGTCGGGGTTTAAGAAAGGGCTGCAGGTCCCCCCCCTTGTCGATAAGACGGTGCCGTTTCCAGCGCGCATCCCAGCTCAATTCCAAATGTCAATTTTCTACATTTTAATTTTATTTTTTTTTTCGCGTAGCTGTTGCCTTGTTACATTTATCATAAAGCCTCTATAGATGAGCCATTCCGCTGAATTTTGTACGTTTCCAGGTTTGTTTACCAGGCGGATGGTTATTCTTTTGGAAAAGGCAGCGTGGGATTGTCAGGGACTGCTTAACGTTACCGCTCGGGACCTGGGCACCTGTGGGGGCTGAGCGAGCCCCCCTCCAGCTCAGCACTCCCCATTTTTCCTTTCCTTTTCTCCCTCTCCCTGCCATGAGCTGGCCCCCACCAGGCACGGAGCCCTCCAGCCCCGCACCCCTGGGATCCGAGGCCTGATCCTGCTTGTCCTCAGGGCCATGGGAAAACATCCGACTCCTATGGCTCAGGATCAGGCTTTCAAGCTCCGTGACTTTACCTGGGAGTGAGCCTCCCCCCCCTCTACCCCATCCCCTGCTCCTCCTCCCCTCCCCATCCCGGTACAGTGCAAATCACCCAGAACTTGCAGGGGACAGAGCGGCTGCTGAGACTTGATTGAGTCAGGCACGGGGAGAGGTGTCCAGATAGACGTAACTCAGTTAAAACGAGGATTACTTCTGATTTGTAGCGAGTCAGTCAGGAGCGGGATTTACACAGAGCCACATCGCGTAGAAGCACGATTTTATGCAGATTTAGTGAAAACAAAGGGTTGGACCCACTTCCAGAGACACACCAAACCCCAGCTAACACCCTACACTTGCCTCCCCGTGGCACGGAGCGTTATTTCTGTACCAGCAGAAGTAACGGCAGCTGGCGCTTCAAGGCGCGAGCCTCTCGGCACCCCAATTAACACCGGGTTCATCAGCACGCTGCAAGCCTGAACGTGAGCAGAGGACACCCTGGTGGCTGGCACGAGCACAAGGATCAGCCTGTGCAGACGTTGTGTCCCCAGCCCCTGCCCTGGCACGGTGCACACCCGATGGCAGTGCTCAGGGTGTCCCAGCCGAGGCCCCGTGTGGCCGATGTCACTGTCACCCTTCAAAGGCACGGCTGTTTATGACGCTTTCCTCAACATGAGCCTGGCATAAGCTCTGTTTATTTGGATGGGGAGGGGGCGCAGAAAGCAACCTGGGGCAGCATCCCCAGAACCGGCCATGGGTCCCCCCCAGGCTCCCCGCCCGGCTGCGGGCTCCCCAGAGCTCCCCAGGGATGCAGTTGGCGACGTGTGACCAGCGGGGATGACCCGAGCTTAACCTTGCTCCGTGTCCCCGTTTGATGAGGACGGGAGGTGACAGATGTGGCAGCCTGCCCAGAGCACCAAACTGCCCGACTTTGGGGCTGGAGCAGCCAAAATGAGAAGGGGGGGGGGGGAAGACCTAAAACAGGTCCCCTCTGGTGCGCCCGGCCCCAGGAAGAGGCTCTTTTGGGGAACAGTGTGGTGCGTCGCTGCTCTTGGGAAAAGAAAAAAAAAAAAAGAGCAAAAATAGAAACAAAAAGCTTTTTCCTTTGGATAAGAAGGATTTTGAATTCTTCCAGGTGACTCAACTCCTTGGCTGCCAGCCCCACGTTCCCGTGAGCTGCCATCCTGGGCAGGAGGGGACGATGCCTCCGCCAGCAGCGCTCAGCCCGGGGACGCTGCCCCATGGTCCAAGCCCCCGCTCGCCCCGGTGCAGCACGGTGCCCACCGGGTAATTCAAAATTATCGACCAGGAGCTTTTTTTTTTTTTTTTTTCTGGGCCAGTCCAATTACTTTCAAGCACACCTATTTGATTTTAGTGTCAAAGAGATTTTCTCTCTCTCTCAAGTTGTTTTCACTTAAAAAAAAATAAAATCCTGGAGCACCGCACAGAATAATAAGCAGACACACTACTTAGGCATAGAATGACCTGAAATTTCTCTGAGGAAACATATTTTTCACTGAAAAATACGGGAAAAATCTGTATGAAAGTTTTTCTTGACATTTTCTTGTTTTAGAGGGAACAGGAGAGCAATTTTTCCCCATCACTTTCATAGTTTGTTATTTTTCTTCCCTCCCTCAGCTCATCCCTGAGAGTTTCCCCCAGGACGCCCGATCGCACAGGAGGAGGAACAGCGGTGGGACAGAGAGGGGAGGCAAACGCTGAGGCACAAAAGCGCATCTCAACACGGAGCAGTAACCGATGCCCTTTTTCCCCCTGATCCTTTCCAAATAAATAGAAAAATGTTTAAATTCTACAAGCTGACTAAGCTAACCCAGTCTGTAACACCTTCTCTGCGAAGGAAGGCCTCTCGGCTTGTACAGGACCATTTTTGTTCTTATATTCTTTATCTTCTTGCTTTTTTGTGCTGATCAGAACCGGGCAGCACGGGGGCTGCCCCTGAACCTCGTCTCCCTCCTGTGGTTTTCCTTGGCTTCCCCCCCGTGCAGCTCATCCAGAAGGGTGCCACGTCCACTGCCGGCATTTACGGCAGGGCTGTGCTATAAACACGGGGCACTCACACTCATGTTCCAGCGGTCGGGGTTTAACAAGTCTTTTAGGGCCTTTTTTTACTACGGCACCACACACGCTGACGCACCACGCTGTGAGCAACGCAACCGGTGAGCTGAACCGAGGGCACAGGCTGGAGTCCCCACGGCATCCGATGGGACCCCAACACGCCTCCCGGTTGGAAAAGGCAGCAGATAACTGAGTTATTGCCGAATTTTGGGAACCCTCGTGGAGCAGGGACGGTGGCAGGCGGTCGCAGTGCGCTCCCGGGGGCGAGCCAGAAGAAACCCGAGCCTGCCAGTTGCTTCTGTCCGGGTTTTTCACGCCATCCTGCTAACCAAATGTTGTGCCAAGCAGTCTGTCTCATTTAAATACACGGGATTATCTATTACAATGCTCCAATATTTATTACATTGATTTCGCCTTAACTGCTTTGTAAATCATAGCAGAAATAATGGCCTTCCAGCTGAGAGTCATATGCCGCAATCAACCAACAGAAAGTCAGATTGTAATTTAAAATATATATTAAACAGTCCTTATGTGAACATCTTGTTTAAATTAAGAGATGGGACAAGATTCAAATAATAAGGCCCCACCAAAGAGAATTTTTCCTAGCAAGGAAACTCTCCTACTGCTCCCTAGGCCAGGGTCTGGAGGGGATGCGAGGGTGCGGGGCAGCAGCGCTGACCCTACAAGGCTGGAAGTGGGATTTGACGCCAGGTTTCCTGCAGGGAAGGTTGGGCTCAGCCTGGTGCTGCTCTGGGGGGGCTCCAGCGGGAGTGCTGGAGCTGTCCCACCCCAGTGGCAGAGCTGGGCCCAGCCACGTGTCCTGGGGCTGGCGCCAACCTCCCCACGGCCCCGTCTGTCACATCCCACACCCCGACAAGCCCCCGCTGCTCTGCTGCCCGCAGCACGTGCTTTGGCTGAGTTTCTCCCCCTCCATCAGCCCCTGTGTATTTGGAAACCGTTCCCTCAGCTCTGCCACGATTTGTTGCCATCCCCTCGAGCTGTGGCAGCGCCGCTACCGAAAGCGCCGCGCGCATCCAGCCGCCCGCTGCCACCTCGCCGAGCTGCACAAAGCACAGGGGACGAAGACATCCCATCGAAGCCAGGGGATGCAGACATCCCAGCCCCAGAGCCATCCCTACCCGTGGCCAGCAGCCCCTTGCTCTCCTGCAGGTGCTCGGACGCAGCCTCCAGCACACTCGGTGCAGGGGGAGACGTTCCGGACACGTCGGGGTCCGCAGCCCGGCGCTGCGCGGGGATCACCGGGGTCTGCGAGCACGGTTCTCGTAACAGATCAGAGTGTTCTGCTATTTATGAAGCTTCCTTTCAATAATTATCACGCTGCTACATTGGTGAGTTTCTTGACAAGTTATTAAATCATAATTTCTAATTTAAATGCCAGCTTTTGGCGTGCATGCCTGCTCAGGATAAGCTCATTTTCATTTTTATTAAACATCACCTATTAAACACAAGAAGAATTTTCTTTGGAATAACAGAAAACACCACAGGTGCCTTATTCCCCAACTCTCATTGTAACGGCTTCAAATAATTCCCCAAACACGTAAGCACAACAAGGGACCAGGCCTGTGGTTAGCTGAGCAGAGACGCACGGACCCTTTTATGGGCTGGCTGTGCCTGGCCAGCACACTGACACCTTTGGCTTTTCCCCTTGGCCGTGAGCAGCCCCGCAGCTGAAGGCTCTGCCACAAAGCACCTCCCTCACCCAGAACCAACGAGCACTTAGACAAAAACAAATGCAAGCCAGGAGACAAAAATGATGCAAGCCGGGATGTCCGAGCTAGCCACCAGAACACAGAGCACCCAACTTCAGGAGGCATTTTGGAGGCTCACAGCGTGGCAGTCATACTCCAGCGCCACCCAGTCCCTGGCTTTTCAAGCAGATGGCCAATTAATTAAGCTCGTTTGGTGGCCGTGTGCTGTAGTGCCTGGCCCTGGGCTCAGCGTCTGAGCCGTGCTCCCCGTGCCGCAGGGGCGGCTGCAGCGGCGCTGCCGGCCCCGAGCACCTCTCAGCCCTGCTGAACTCCTGGGGCAAGAGGTCTGGCGTGCCACAAACCATGCAAAAACAGGAGCAGGCAGCAGGTTCATACAAGAATAGGAAGGAGAAGGAAAAGGATAACGTCAGTTCAAGAGAGATGGGGCAGGAGGACGTCCAGCGCCTGCCCTCGGGGCCGTGCAGGGTCCCTCTGCTGGGCTGGGGGCTCGCTATCATCCTGGCACACCTTGGGGCTGGGGGGAAAAGGAACTCCCCCATCCCCCAGATGATTTCTATCTCCAGACTATCAGACTGATTAGTTAAATAAATCATCCTTACCTGAAGATAATCCATTTACGTTTTTTAATTAAACACAATTATGACAATTTGTTCTGCTGCCTGCTCGACTGCGTGCGCAACCCAAGCCAGGGGCCAGAAACTTTTGTGGACGTGCTTCCCTCCAGGCCAAACCAGAAGCAGAAAAGTACCAAAAGCACACCTTTTGTTGATGGTGCTACCAATTAGCTGGGTAAAAATAACACCAAGGGGACACTGGGAATTAGACCAGGTGCTCGGTGTCCTGGGCTGCTTCTGTGCCTGGTGAGATGGGGGCAGCCCCGGCCGATGTCCTTGGGGCCAGAAGCAGGATGTGACCCACCTGGCGCAGGCTGGGGTCCCTCTTCACTCCCCATAGGCACTGAAGGAGCTCGATTTTGGGGCTGCATCCCCCCATCCCCAGCTGAACACAAGGGGATGACCAGGTGCAAACACCAGCCTGGCAGTTTTCTTGTAACATCGCACTGTCCTTTTCACAGTCCAGCAAGACGGGAAAACACATCCCATTTATTTTGTCGAGGGCTTTTATTCAGATCAACGTTCCTTCGACTTGCTCGCCCGGAGTGAGAGACGAAATAAGACATAATGAGCCAGCTTAAATAGATGTTAGAGACCTCGCGGTTATTTAAAAGCCCTCTGCAGTCCTTCTCCCCCTCCCCTTGGCACAACGAGTGCAAGTTCAACTGCGAGCGAGTAAGGCAGACTATGTGCTGTTTGTTTTGGGTTCAATGGCATCTCATTTACACGTGTTAATTGCAACTAATTGGCACTAATTGGATGAACAGGAAACCCTCTGGGAGCACTCATACCTTTAATTTGTAGTAAATATCATTAATTAACATATGCTAATTAGAGCCAATTAACATTGATTAAGGGTTGCCAGCTACTTGGAAAGTACAACTCTCCGCGTTGCATGAAGTCAGCACAAAATATGATGCATGCTCCGAGTCGAGCAGAGGAGGCGAGCGAGCAGCAGGCAGCATCTGGGCGCGTGGGGCGGCTTCGGCCCTCGCTCTCCCTCCTGCCACGCTGCTGGGGACTGGTGCTGGAGGCAGGGGGGCTGCAGCAGGGGGTCAAGCAGCAGCAACGCCAGCAGCAGCGGCGTGGTGTGGACAAATGTGCCCTGCACCACGCAGAGCTCCCCGGGGGCACCGGTGCCGGGCTTTGGGAAGTGTTGGTGGCTGGGGTGAGCGCAGGGCCCCGGCTGCAGAGGCTGCTCAGTGCTAATTATGAGCAAACAGAAGGAAGACAGCACCTGATAAGGGTGTTTTCCTACAGGGTCGGTCCTTTCCGGCCCTACTTTCGGCATCCAGAGCCCACCGCTGGGCTGAGATGGCAGCACCCAAGCCAGGGTGCGAGTTAATGCAGAGCCGAGCAACCCAGGGGCACCCGGACACGGATGAGCCGGTCACAGGAGCCCGAAGTTCAAATCCCTCTGGCTTCCCTGAAGCATTTGCACTAAAGTTATTAACAACCTGTTTACTCTGCTGTTTACCGTTCCATTATCCGTTCAGACAACCGCTGATCAGTTTGCGTAGAAGGACAGAGAAGAAAAGCGCTTCATCTTAACCAACACCTGGGAGGAGACCTGATTCGGGCTGACAGCGGGGCTGCTCCTCCATTTACATGTTTCTAAAAGGATTAGCTTTTTACACTGAGAAAACAGAGGCATCGCAGGGAAGGGATGCGCTGTGAATGCCTTGAATTTTGGCTGTTTGGCTACAAAACGGGCTCTGGTGGAGGGGTGCAAGGCACGAGGGACAGGGCTGGGGTGAGCAGGGCTGCGGCCGCACGTCCACGTGTGTCCCTCTGAGCTCCTGCAAATCCTGGCTGTGCAGGACGGGGGCTCCTGCCCAGGGCACAATTAGCTCTGCCTCTAATTGCAAACCAAGCCTATGATTTGAGGACTGTAATTAAAACAGGGTTCGAGGCCCCTTTCCAGTGAGTATTTTCACTGGTTGAAAGTGGGGCAGAAGGGAGTCTGAAAAACGAGCCCTTCCTCCTCCCGGTGCTCAAAACCCATCCCTGGCATGGCCACGGAGCAGTGCCAGCACTGAACCACTGGGAAAAACACGTCTGCATGCCTAGAAACAGGCTGCAAAACTTCAGACAGCTGTAATCAGAGGGGACCTCTGAGAACCCAAAGAAATATTTTTTGTGAGTTCCGCAAGAACATCCATTGGAGGGAGCATCACCGACACGTTTAATGCAGTACCAGGAAGCTGATAAGCTAAAAAACCCAACAACATACAAATACACACGGACACGGAGCCGGCCCCTTTGTGAAGATGCGCTCGATAATCCAATCGGTCTGTCCCACCTCTAATTATGCCGGTCCCACGATTCGCTGTTCCTAGCCAGGGCTGCAAATCTGAGTTTACTGTATTTAGGAAGCGTTGTCAATAATGTTTACAGTGAATTAATTACCGGGGTGATTTTAATTTATTTTCATTAATTATAATCTTATTAACCAATTAATTAAATCCAAATACAGGATGCGACACTGTTTGGTGGTTACACCCCGCTAAGCAAACAAGCGGCGCAGTCAGACTCGCACTGAAGGCAGCTCGCAGCGGGAGGATGCGGGACACCCGGCACCGCCTGCGGTGCTCCCCCATCCCCATCCCCATCCCCATCCCCATCCCCTCCCCTCCCCGGTGCTCCCCCATCCCCATCCCACTCCCATCCCCTCCCCACATGCCACCAGCCGGGTACAGCACAGCGGGGGCAGAGCCCGGAGAGGTTTCGCTCCCGGGGGGCTCCTGGGGCTGCCCTGCCCTCGCCCACCCCACACGCTGCCGGGGACGTTGGGTTGGTGCCGAGGTGGTGGGGAAGGGCAGGGGCGTTGGGAAGCAGATGGGGCGAGGATTGCTTGGGAAGAGAAAGACGCTGAAGGAACGGCTTAACCGCTCGCAAATTCAAGATCTCTTTTTGTTTTACGGCCGCCTTAGCATCCAGCTCCACATGGATCCAGCCCCCTTCAGCAAACATTATGCACAGGATTTATTACAGATGTATACTATTTACTGGGGTTTATAGTGATATACGGCCTCTCTTCATCATTTGAGCAGTAAAGTATATTGTTCTGACCCTTCCACTCCCTCCATTTGCCTAAGACTCCAACCACTTGATATTTTTCCAGTTCTGACATTTCAAACATGCAATGCCATATGTATTGCCACTTTCAGGTAATTATCACATAAAATTAGGCTAGTCTTGTACATGAAACTAGCAATTAGCCAAGGATTGAAGGTCAAAGAGATCTCATTTATAGAGTCTCTAACAAAATGTTAAGTGTAAATGTGTGTCAGATGGTCCAGGATGCCGGATTATATGGGGTCATGACAACGGGGCTGAAGTGTCATCAAGCACGATGTAACCAGTCTGTTGGGCACAGCAGTACAATCTGGGACTTATCTCCCTGCGCCTTATCAGAACCTGCGCTAAATCTAGGACATGGCCTTAGAGGAGTTTCTGCAAAAGCAGGAAAATTAATGCAGCCCATTGTTTTCCTTGCTAGGACTTTTAAAGCGCCACTCCAAGAGGCAGATGCATGGCGCAGCCACGTGTCCTCATGTTTTCTCCCTCTTCAACACCGATGGTGAAGGGATGAGAGCTGCTGGTTGTACCCGTGCAGCCGAGCCGACGTGGTTACTCCAGACCCAGGCACGGGTTCCCCACCGACCCGGCAGAGACGCGCTCCTGGCCCCGTCCTCGCAGCCCGGGTCGCCGCGGCACTTAGCTAAATTATATAACTGCAAACAAAGTGTGACAGCTTTATTTGCAATTATACTGCATTTAAAGGAACAAGATGAGCTTAATGAGTTAATAAAGTGGCTGCCTGTCAAAGTGGGGCCGTGCTGCATCGCGCCGCAGGTCCGGGGCTCATGCATATGCAGGGCGCGAGGTGCCCCGGCCATGGCAACGCGCAGGTAGCGGCCCCGGCCAGCTGCCCCCGTCCCAGAAGACTTGTGTGAAGTGAAGACTTGTGAGAAGCCAGCATTTTGTCTCCGCACACTTGACAAAACAAAGACAACTCACTCCTCTGGTTTCATGCCACATTTTTTATTCATAAACAAGCTGTTGGCTGTAAAGACATGATAAAACTCGAGCTCAGAGGAGGCTGGCGAACATTTGAATGCAAATCCTCAGCTGCTACAAATCCGTCCTATTATTCAGCCGATTTTTTTTTTCTCTTCCCATTTTTGTCTTATGCTAAGCTAGGCAGGATCCCAACCAGAGATATGTGATAAACTCTGGTCAATGCAAAGAAAGGCACCGACATAAAAATGCAAAGGCTCGCCTGGGAGAGGGGAGGCAGCGAACAAAGGCTGCGGCGCTGCCGCGGCTCTTCTGCCCCAGCCATGGGTTTTGCTCTCCATGCACAACACCGCTCGCTGCCATCTTCTGTCACCTACAGCTGCTCCTGGCCGTGCCCAGGTAGGTCGCTTGCACATGGTGTGAGTGGGAAATGGCACACGGAGGAGCTGGGAACGGCCGCAGCGAGGAGCCCAGCGAGACCCCACAGCACGGCCCCGAGCAGCAGCGGTGTCTGGGGGGGGAGAGCAGTGAAAAGCCCTCACGCCGAGTGTTTTGTGGAACAGGAGAGGAGCAGTGATGCAGTATTCTCAATTTTCACCCCCAAACCTTTCAGTGACACGTGCATGTTGTAAAGCTGCTCAGCCCCTTGCACTTGCAAACTTCCGAGCAGGGGCCGAGGCTCTTTGGGAACCCTGTTTGGGCCCCCAGACCCCTTGTCCCCACTGTTTGAGGCCCAGATGTTTCACAGAACCCAGCTCTGGAGTTTTCTGTCACTGCCAGACCAAGCCAGAGCTGGCTCCGTGCCCCCACAGACAGCTATAACCTCCCCCCCCCCCGCCCCTTGGCCTCTCCAGCCCCGCTCTGCCCTGGGCGCAGGGGGTGCCGGAGCTCCCCACGGGCACAAGGAGGGTGCAGGGCTTTGGCTCAGACCCGTCCCACCCGTGGCCACCACTCACTGGCCTCACCTTGGCTACCACAGGGAGAAATGCCTTGGGGAGAAGGAGGAAGTCAGAGGAGATAGAGCACAGAGTGATGAGCTTTGCATGACAATCGGGAAATAAAGAAAATAAAAGTTAGCGGGACTTCATTTGCATGAGAACGCAAACGGGAAAAAATAAAAAGAAAACGATTATTTCTTGTAGCCTCTATCAAATAAATTATTCCGAGAGGAAAATGCAGCAGAGGTCAAGGGAGCGAGCAGGAGGGCTGGAAGGTCACTGAGGGCCGGGGTTTGCGGCTCTGGGTCCCGACTGATAGAGGAATTTGCATTTCTGCTGCAGTTCTGCAGCACGAGGACATCTGCTATCGCGGCGTTACAAGACACCGCGGAGACGCCGCAGAAACCAAACAAGAAATCATTACCCCGATCAGTTCGCCTCCCCACAAAACAAATACGACCTTTGCTGAGATTTTTCCCTTTTAAATGACCTCTCTGTCTAGCTCCCCAGCTGGGATCTCGGGGACACCGAGCACTGACTGAGTTTGTTTAGGGTGGCACCAGTGGCACTGCTTCATTTTTGGTGTCTCCTGATGTATTTGGCTGGCACCGCGGTGAGCTGGTGAACTGCTGCTGGAATCAGAGCCAAACTGCTCATCGGAAACAAGTGACCCAAGAAAAATATCCTTTCCTTCCTCGAGACAAATCCCAAGGAGCAAACGTAGATTTTTATGAACGCTCTCATTACTCACAAGCAGTTTTAGGGAACTCGTTTCTCCCCGGGGCCAGCTGCTAGCCGAGGCCCGCGCGCACCTCCCAGGACACCCGGGTGCTCTCCACGGCTCTCACCCTTCTCTGCTCCCCTTCCTGCCATCCTGGGGGTGCCTCTATGCGACATGGCACAAACCACGGCCACTCGGCACCTGCAGATGCTGAGGCTGGGGATGAGGCCAGGAACGAAGGGGCCGGCGCCTGCCTGGCTCCTGCGCCCTCCCCGCCACTTTTGGCAAAGCCCAGGTTCGTGGCGCTCGCGGCGCGATCAATGCGGGGCCCGTGGCTGCGGACAAGAGGAGAGACTTAATTCTAATCTGTATTGACTGCTCACTTCTTTGTCTGCCAATTTGCATCACGGCCTTGTCTTAAACAATGATGTGGGCCTGGCAGGTTCTCTCACAGTAATCCATACCGGCGGGTCAGGATCTCCGAGCACTCGTTAGAGCCCGTGCACGCGGCAGGCACGGTGAGCTACTGGAAAGATCCTGAGATGCATCTGTCTCAGTATTTATCCACCTTTATTCATCTCTAATCTGCTGAAACCCCAAGAATACCTTCAATTTTTAGCAGCAGAAAGAGGCCACTATTCCAGGGAATATTTCCCCAAATTTTTATTCTGAAATAAAATTCATGCCCAAGGACAAAGCGAAGGGAGGAGGACGATGAGGAGATGAAACTGCACGAAGGGAGTGGGCTCAGTCTCTCCCCTCTTCCAGAACCCTGAGTAATGGCTTATTGAGCAGCCACAACTTTTGTTTCAATTAAAGCTCAGCTTTTGAGATGGAGAAAAAAAAAAATCTCTCCGTGTAATTTGGGAAAACCCCCTTGGAGTTTCCCCTCCTTCCAGTTCCACGTTCACCAGGTGTGCCAGCTTTCTGTGCTGCCACGTTTCGGATGTGCAACCCAACACAAAGAACCTTCCAACGTTAAACCTCTATGGGACCATGACCATTGAGGAACGGGAAGAAAAAAACAAGTTAGACACTGAAGGACTGACCGCTGCCCGCAGCACGAGGGGCACGGCGCAGGTGCTGCACCCCCGGCTCCTGAATTTGGTAACGCAGCGTGTCAGCAGCCATGGCGATGGGCTGGGGACACGGGCACGTCTCTGCAGCTCATTTAAGCTCTGCCACTGCTTGTCTGCTTGCCAGCGAGGCGTAGTGAACAGACGGGGAGGCGAGTGTGCCTGCACAAGCGTGTGCACCTCGGTGCGTGCCCACACCCTGCGTCCCCGCGCTGCCTCCTGATCCACTTGGCTCTCCCTGCCTTTCGGTGACGATTTACGGCTGCCCGTGACCCCGGCCGCGGCGCTGCCCCATGCTCCGGCCAGAAAGTAGCGCCCGGACAACGACAGCTGCCTGTGGGGGTGATTTATGGGCAGCCCCCCGGGAGAGCCGCTGCACCAGATGGGCTGTCTGCTCCTCCGGCGGCGAGCTCAGGTGGTGGCCAGGCTGCTGCCCTGCCGTGTAACCGGCCGGCGAAGGGGGGCCCGAGCCCTATACACGGGTTTCTGCTCTCAGGCTTTTAGGAAAATGAAGTATTCTGGCTATCAACACGCAAACAGCACCGTGGGGCTGATGCCCTGGTGAAATGCCTCGGGATGCTCGGGGGAGAGGTGCAGCATGAGCACGGAGCAGCTCTGCCGGGCCAGGGTCCCTGGCGCAGCCCAGAGGTGGCACGGGGCCACGGGACAGGGCTGGTGGTGACCTCCCGAGAACACAGGGGGGAGCCCGGAGAAATACAAAATATGTAAAATAATGTTTTCCCAAGCTACAGTTTTCATAACTCCAGCGTGGAGAAATGCCCTGCTCATCCAGCAACCGTAGAAAATCTCGATTTCCCACATAAAAATATTAGTGGCTGGCTTAAAATATTAACATGTGGATCGCATTGCCCTCAGAAGCTGTGGGATCGGAGTTTAGCATCAGCAGTTAGACACAGATATGGAATTAGAAATGTAAGCGGTGGCTTTGCAGCCCTGGCTGCTGCAGCGGGGAGGGCAGGGGCTGGATTTTCGCAGGGAGGATTTTCTCCCCCGCTGGCTCCCACCCGTGCCCCCGTCCCCCAGCACCATGCCGAGCCCCCGGCACTGCTGGCATTCAGCAGCACGAGGCGTGGGAGTGGGAGCCCACAGCAAAGGCGTACCCCGAAGCACAGCCAGCCCCTGCGGGGTGCAGGTCCCTCTCGCAGGGACTCGGAGCCAGCTGAGTTTACCTGCTCGGTGCTGCACCCACCGAGGTGCCCGCGTGAAGGTTTCGGGCGCCCGGGCTCGGCGGAGCCAGGCGGGGAAGTTGGGAGAGCGGAGTTGGGCAGAAAGGTTAGTGCTGGAAACAAAAAAAGCGGACTAAATTATTATTCCACCCATAGCCTTCACAAGGAAAATAGAAGCAGCAGATTGAGGCCTGTTTTCATATTTGATAGGGAACCAGATAAATGGCAGGCAGCTTGCTCTGATAAGGCCTTGCTCTGGGCATAACCTCTTTCTCTGAAAGCCTCTTACTATGCATAGAGTCAGGCTATCTGTGCAGCTGCACCTTGACACAAATATATCTGCACCCAAGATGAACCAATTCCCCCAGAAATTACAGGAGTGGGATTGCATCTGGGGAAGGGGCCGCAGCCATGGCTTTGCCTTTTTTTCTTTTTTTAACGATACTTTTCTTCCCCCCAAGTAGCTTCTCAGCGAGCACTTTTCCCTTTTTCTCCTTCTCCCTGCTACCCTCAGGCTGCAGCGAGCTTCATCCCGTGTCCCTGTCCCTGTGCCAGGCAGGGGACACCGGGGACTCCTGTGTCACCCCCCTGTGTCACCCCCTGCCCAGCCCGGCTGCCGCAGGACTTTCCCTCCCCAAATTTTCCGTGAGCCCACCTCTTTGTGCCGAATTATTTCAGGGAAGGGATCTCAGCCCCAAAGTCATCGGGGCTGGATTTTCTGCTGGCCCCCACACAACTCGGAGGCCGTTCCCATTAATGTCCCACGGCAGCCAGCTGCCCTAACACCCTCCGTGTCCCTGCGAGCACAGCCTCTGCCCTCCGGCACGAGCACAAATACCCCGAGCACCGCAGGAACCCAAATAGCATTAACCAGGATTTGGGAGAGGAGGAGGAGAGAGGTCCAAGCAAACGGCCAAGCTAACCGGGTAGGACACAAATAATATCCCCGCTACCCATGTCTCTGTTTTTTATTTATTTATTTTTAACCAGAAGGGACTGTAAATTAGTTTCCCAGCTGCACAGCCACTTTAAAGACTTTATCCTAATGTTCTGTTTTGTGGTGACACGAGCTCGATCATCATAAGGAGAACAAATCAGCAATTAGTCTGCGAGAGGCATTGCCACGGAGGAGAACAGCCCCCAGCCAGAGGGAGAGGGAATCCTTTACAATGAAAGGCCCCGGGAGAGCCGGGACCCGGCCCTCGCGACGGTGATTGATGCTGGCACTGCAGAGACGCCCCACACCTCCCCAGAAAATTAAAAGCCTATTTGGTACGGTCCTAACAGCACGGCACATTGATATTGTCTCATTAGCCATCAGCACAAGGTCCTCGTCTTCTCATCTGTACGGTGCTAGGGGAACAGACCCACAGGACAAGCTCTCCTCGCCCAGCCCAGAATACGCCTGGAAAACCCAAAAACGAAGGCTGGGCAGAGCGAAAGCCCCAGCCCCTCTCCCTGCGTGCCAGCAGCACCGTATGGATTTATAGCACGCCTGAAAGCTTCAGCGGGGGCTCCGCTGGCAGGCAGCCCCGTCCTGCTGGATGGGACCCGCACGTGTCCTGGGAAGGAGCTGGATGGGGCCGGGATGGGGCAAGGAAGAGCTGCTGGCTACTGGCCACAGAGCCAGACCCGCTCGGGGCACCGCAGTGGCCGAGGTGCGAGGTTCCTGGTGAAGGGACGCCCGCAGGACGGTGAAATATTCGAGCTCGGGGGTTTCCCTGCCCCCGCTCCTTCCAAACTGGCATCTGTTCCGTGTTTGGTTTGAGCAGCAGATGCCTGGTTGCGGCTAATGACAGCAGTAGGCTGCTAACAGATGCCACGTATCCAGCAACAGCCTTTGTCTGGCGGCAGCACCGAGCGCTGCTCCGCCTGCGGGGCCGGGGGCTGACGGGCACCGAGCGGTGCCCGCGTGGCTCGCGGCCTCCCGAGAGCTCCAGGCAGGGGACACGGAGCAGAGCCCGGGGGTCCCGGCCCCCTGCCCACTCTGGGGGTGCTGGGGAGGGCAGCGGTGTTCCCGTTTCAGTCCCAAAGATGCTCCGGGTTTCATGGGAGCAGGGGGCACACCTGGGGTGAGCTCTGCTGGGGGACGCCTGATCCTGAGCCCGTGGGAGTTACGAGGGCTCTGAGGTGCTCAGGATCGGGTCTCAGGGGCACGAGCTGACCTCCTGCCTGTGTCGTCCTTTTCATTTGCATCTCCCCAGCCCCACAGGGATGAGGCCATTTGGACACCCCAGGGTCCTGCCTGGGGCTCTGGCAGCTCCGGTGATGCTGGCAGCGGTTCTGTGCCCATGCACAGGGTGAAGGAGAGCCCGAACTGCTGAGCCCGTTACCTGTTTGAGATCACGACTCTCCAGGAACATGAGAAATACGGTGTCATCCACAATGGGAAACTTCTGTGCTGCTTCAGGAATCATTTAAACGGCCAGATTAACCCCCTTTCCTCCCAATTAGTTAATACAAAATGATTTCTCTTGGTGCTGAGCACTTGTTTTCACAAAAGCTACCTTTTGGGGGTACTGGCAACCTCCTAACACAAACAGAGCTCCGGGATGGTCAGGTCTGTGTGCGTCTTTCCATCCAAAGATTGTAGCTTACCCTCCCTGGGATTTCTGTGCCATTTGTGGAGCGCCTGGTGAGGGGCAACGCTCCCTGCCAGGTACCGCACGTTATTTCTGAGGGGAAGCAAAGAGAATTGGATGGAGACATCACAGGCACCGGACCTGCTCCGAGCAGCCCAGACGGGGAAGCCGAGGCCCAGCCCAGCCCCTGCCACCCGCCCCAGCTCCTCCTCATCGCCTGCATTTCCACCGCCCAGGAATTACTGCCCTGCCGCAGGAGCCAGGCAAGGCCAGCCCTGCGAAGGACTGAAAGGGGAGAGTTCTTCACCACCGTCGCAGGAGCCTGCAGGATAATTAAACGACAAGACTTATCAGACCCCACGGGGCAACTTGCCACTGTAGAACAGATTAAAAAATGTTTCCTTCCCAAAGAGAGCGCAGCCGCCGCTCCACCTTCAGCCGAATCCATCAGCCAACTCAGCTGAAACAAGTTCCGCGCTTTTTAATTCGGGCAGCTGATGCGATCCCCGCCGTGTGATTTCCCCAGATGGCAGGAGCAGCTGGAACACAAACCCCTTCCCGGCAGCCCGGGGGGACCGGGGGCGTTGCGCTGGTCCCGGCGGGGAGGGAAGGCACCGAGAGGGGCGCGAGCGCTTCCACGTGTTTCGCTCTGAAGGAAGCAAACGAGCGAGCAAACAAACAACCCATCCTCTTTCACCGTCACCACCTCAGGAGGCTTTAACCCACGGAGATGGGGACGGGAGTTTTCTCGCTCGGCTTCGCGCCGTCCCTTGGCCCAGACGAGCGTCACCCTGCCAGCTCGCAGCCCCCAGTCAGCTGTGTGCTCGGCATCGGCTCCAAATGTGCATTTAATTGGGCACCTTTGCTCCCTTCTCCCCCCCTTCCGTCTCCGCGGGCCGCCTGAATGCGGCGGGGGAGCAGCCTCCGATTCATCCGCCGCCACGTCGGGGCCCCCCCCACCCCGCACCCACAAAGGGGAGGTCATCCCCGTGTCAAGTGGGGTGTGGAGACCAGCTGAGGAGCTCGAGAGCTGAATTGTGCCAATTTGTGCAGCCAGCGCCCGCTGAAAAAACTCCTGATAGGGAGGCATGAGCCGGCATATGGTGCCTCACTCAAGAGGCTGTCATTCAGGGGACCGGCAAGTGATGGCTCTCTCCCGCTCCCCCTTTATGGCCTTTCACTCCCGGCGCCTTTTCTGCTCTCCTCCTGCTGCTGCCGAGGGCTGCGAGGGGCTGGGGAGGGCTGGGAGGAGCGGGCACCGCGTCCCCACCGTGTGGGCTGCAAGCAGAGCGAGGCGAGGGGGCTGCGCTTTCTGTACCCTGCTCCTAACTCCTCCGGCAGCCTGGGGAGGCAAACCCTTGCCTCTCTCACAGGGCTGTGTCTGGGCTCAGTTTCGTGCTGGGTAATTCCAAAAAAAACCATCCATGAGGCCGTCTGCAGACCTCCCGCGCCATCCTCCCCCCTGCGTGTGCCCTGATTTTGGAGCCCCTCTCCCGGCTGC